>NW_023270839.1:25724393-25823439 GCF_011800145.1 Mirounga leonina | reverse complement strand
AAAGTCAGCTACATCTCCTTCTCTTGAAAGTAGTGGCCTAATGAAGAAGAGTTCCTATAGTGCCCTGCAGTGCAATGTCTCCTGTTCACCAGAACCTGGAGAGTCGGGGGTGTCTCCTATATGTACTATGTGTACCTTAATGTGGCCTGCAGTCCAGTCATCTGCCTGTTGTGGTCAGGGTTTGGTCCCTGGTGCCACCTTGAGTTGAGTCAACCAGGTGTTTACCAAAGATGTAGAAGCATTGGACATTTTCCCTGTGTTGTCCCCTGAGAAGCTGTCATTGGTGGGTGGGGCCTTCAGTCAAACCAGGTATCTGCCCTCAGCCCACCCCTGGGTGGGTGTGTGTTGTTATCTTCCCCTCTCCCTGGCGCAGGAGTCACTTTGGAGTGGTGCTGGTCCCTGCCAGGGTTGCCTGCACATTGCCGGGCTTGTGGCACTGCTTTGGGATGGGCTCCAGGCAAGGGCATATTGGAGGGGGAAAGTCTAAAGGAGAATGCCAGGGTGGAGCATGCAGTGTTAGCAAGCTTTGGACAGGTCTGCCATGGGAGGGGACGTGGAGACAAGGCCTGGATGGAAGCAATGTGTCTGCAGCATAACGTGGGGGTAGGACATGCTGCTGGCAAGTCAGGTAGCATGTATTGGTGCAGTCTTGGTTTCTTCAGGTGTCTGTGTGTCTAGGCTAGGGGGCAGGGGAGAGAAATAGTGCTTGCCAGCTCCTTTGTTCCTGGAGAAGTCTCCCAAGAATCCCTATCCCTCCAGTACATGCTCTGAGGTTAGGAGACAAATCTCATTCCCCATTTCCCAGATATTTTTCAAACTGCTGCTTCTATGCTGTATCTCCACAGTGCTATTCATTGTGTTCTCTCTTTAATGGTGGGGACTCATTTTCCTCGTGCCCTTCTGGCTCTCCTAGAGCTGAGCCTGTGAATTTTAAAGTTTGGGGTGTTAAGCCCTGCTGATTATAAGACCTGGTGAAGTTTGGCCCCTCTGGTTTTCAAAGCCCAGTGTTACAGGGATTTGTCTTCCCTGTGCCTGGAGTTGGGGTCTTTTTCTTTACCCTCTTTGTGTCCACAAGGTCCCTTCCCTTCCGCAGACAGTCCTGTGGGTCAGTTTACTTCCTGACTGCATCTCTGTTCTTCCTACCTTCTTCTATGTGTCCTCTTCTCTACATTTATCTGTGAAGAGTCTTGTTTTGCTAGCATTGAAGTCATTTTCTGGGCTATTTACACCGATGTGGGTGTTATCTAGTTGTACCCATGGGACAAGGTGAGCTTAGAATCCTCCTAGTCTTCCCCTGAAATCCTCCAGAATGTTCATGTTAAACCTCTTTTTAAGAGGAAATTGATGCACAGAGAGATTAAGTGCTTTGTGCAGTATCACACAGAAAAGAATAGAATCCACTCAGATCAGCCACCAAATCCAGAGCTTCTTAGCTATAACTCTTCATTCCACACCAGGATCTCCTCATAGACAAGGGATTTATAAACAGTCTAGCCTCCTTCTAAAGCAGTAATTCATTTTCTCAAGTGTACAGATTCAGGGAAGAAGGGCAAACAAAGGTCAACATGTTTTGAAAGGTATATTTCAGGTGTTATCTTTTCTCTCAGTGGAAATAAGCAAGATTTCCTCCCTTGTTTTCTTTCCCTTTTCATGAAATTAGATAGGTGTGGAGTGCAGATGAGAAATAATCATGCCTCAAACAATTTTTAAAAATTTCTAGAAAGTAGCACAAATCAGAAAGGCTATAATTCTGAATTTTATAAGGATTTGCATTATTCTGTTAGTGTGTACACAGAATGCCTCGATATTGATATGATCTAATTATATCCATTAAATCCTCAGAATTATTTCACATTAAAAAAAATTAGATACAAAGTTTAATAGTGGAAGAAACCAGAAATGATGATGGCTTCCAGACTATGATGGGCTTTAGTGGGTCAGGAGTCAGAAAATCATGTGGGGCCACAATTTTCCAATTTTTACATTAACATCTGGTATTAAATGTCTGAAGTTTGCTTTACTGCGTCACATTTCATTCCTCAGTGAGAAATCATAAACTTTTGCAATTCTCCAGACTAAGCACTTCGCTGAACTGCCTGGAAACCAGAACTAAATGACCCATGTGTTTCAAAATGCTCATTGCAAAAGATGTGGAGGACGTGGCTGGGTTAATCTGTACGTGTGGAGCTATGACTTAACCAAGAAAGGGGCCTATCTGTTCTCGAGTTTCAAAACTTCCTGGCAGATCTATTCCTGTAACTGGTGCAGAATGCAAATCAGTTTGGAGCTGTGTAAGTAAATGTCCAGAGTTCAAGAAATAATAATGATGATTTGGCCAGAATCTCTGGCTATCTCAGTTTGGATTCCCGTAAGGTTTAGGAGGGCAAGTTTAAATATTTAATAAACTGCAGCCCTGGGCTTATACAGAAAGATTTTATTGAGACCGGATGCATGGGGAGATGATGGTTAACTTAATTTGGAAGAAATGATTAAGGAGAAATCTAATCATTTCATTCCTGTCACAAATTTTTCTATACTCCCTGCCTCCTTCTATGTAAATATGAACAGTGAGTAGGATACTTCTTTAGTGGTTAATGACTTTTCTTCTCAGTGTACAGTGCTATATAAATACAGCTGATACACAGAGATTGGACAGGAATTACTCTGATTCCAGCACAACCTCAGAAGAAGTTTTGACTAAAACTCCTGTTATTTTCTTGAGATGATGTCACTTTCATCAAGTGATGATTGAAAAAATTAATTGGGGATAATTAGGTGGTTGGGGAGATATTAAGATTATTAATTGGCTCATAGGAATGGATGTGGGCCATTAATAACTTTCGCTGCCCCCCCTGCTAATGGTGGCTGGTGCTCATTCCAAGTCACATATGGAAATGATTCCTGTCTTTATAAGGTGCCTACTTGGTCTGAACCAGATAAAAACAAGATTTCTAAGCCAAGTAATCTATAGATACTATAGGGAAGGTCAAAATATTTTCTTGGTATTGCTTTATACCAGCTAATAGCTGTAAGTTGGGTCTTGAACAACAGGAATAGCTTCTACCTGCACAACATTAATGACAGACAAAATATCCTTAAGTACCGCAAATGGTTTCGTATCTATATGAATTACTGATATTATTGATCAAATAGTTTTATAAGTAAAACATTTGGTTTGGGGAGTTTGGTTAAATTTTTGGTGATAGAAATCTTTTTGATTGGCAAGGTTTTGTTTTATGGCTCTTTTTCTTCCTCAGAGTTCTCAGTGTGAGGTTTATACATTGCTTACTTCCAGGTATTTCATCATCTTAGATGAAATGTGCTAAAACACTTAGTACTACTGGGCTAAGTATAAAGTGTGGGGAGAGGGTGGCTAAGATACATAAGCAGAAACAGTTTCTCTTTCCTGCCCGTGGAGAGGTTCTAATCTAGAATTTTTCTACTGTGCCTTATACATACCATAGTTCATTGAATTTAAGATACCTTCATTCAAAGATGCACCCTTTATGTATTACTTGAAAACAAAAACAATTTTGTCGATTATTTTTGTAAAGATGCCATTGCATGTATTCCTGATTTAAGAGCTATCAAAATACAAAATATGGTAATTGCTGGATTGTAGGCAATTGAGAAATGGCTGGTGAAAAACAATAGTGTATGCTGCCTACTGTTCTAAGATGTTTTAAGGGGATATTAGTTTCACTAGTTATTCACAGATAGGAAATGTTTTTATCTTTTAGGAAAAAGAAACCCACAATGAAAAGGGAGAGCCTGGAGAGGCAGGAGCAAGAGGGCATTCTCCCAAAGGAACTATCAGACAGCTTCATCACAGAGCAATGGTGATGCCTAGAACTCTCCTTGACTACCCGCCCCACAGGATAAATAATTCATGTGGCAGCTTCACAGGACCTATGGGTTTTGCCCAGTACTGAGAGCATCATTTCCTTCTTAGAACCCTGCTAGGTAGCCTATGGAATCCCTAGGGTTTAATTGGTATCATTTGGGCAAGTTAATCTGATTAATTTACTTGTATCTTATTTTTCAATACAGCATCCTCACAAAAAATGAGAAAAGGAGATTTGCTTATTAATTTTAGAGAGGAAGGTAGATGGTGTGGTGATTGAGAGTCTGGGATCTGTAATCAGTAGCCTGGGTTTAGCTCCACCCTAGGCACGTGCCTTAACTATCACTTCAAGCTTTACTTTACTATTCCCGTCAGATGCGTAAGAAATCTTACCCATATGGCTCCTGTCCTCACAGGACACTATCTCAGATGAGATAGTGCTTATTGCAAAACACTAGGCTAGATAGAGCTAGACTGTTGGAGAGAAGGAGGGACTCTAGGGGTGGGGAGAAACCTCAGTGAGTGAACACTGGAAAGATCTGGATTTCTTAAACCTGGGAGATGAAGGGATAGTGCATTTTTTTGAGTAGTAGGGATCCTAATCCCACTGCCTTGCAGAGCCCCAAGAGATGGCAAATAGTGTAACACCTCTATGCCTGGGGTATGTTCACTAAGACCTTCAGAGCAATGGCCCCTGTCCTCTATAGCTTAGTCTTGCCCAATAGAGAGCTGGGAGCATAGCTATGCCCAGATGTGGAGAGCCAGAAGTCAGCAGTAGTGACACATGGGCCTTGGAAATAAAGGTTCCTGGGACCAGGTAAGACCTGAGATTCTTCTAAGAGACAAGGAGATGGAGTGGGGAGACTGGAGATGCAGAGCTAGTCTAATTGGATATAGAAAGGTAAAAGAATATGACACTTTTTACATCATACTTCTATGGTGCAAACCCAATAATTCTTTGAATTGCTATTTTGTATAATAGTCATCATTATCAACTTATTCTGAGAAGGACTCTAATGAAGAATGTGTGTCTATACAAGCTGCTTGTAGGGTTCTTGTGCTGTCCTTTTCCTCCTACCTGTATCTCTAACTCTACCTCTTTTCACACACACCATGGGAGTGTTCATCTACCCACTAGACTGAAATCAAGGATATCAGATCCAAGCTCCCAAAGGCTATTTCCAATTGGATACTCTTATTAACTGCCATTTACCCTTGACATGGGCTTTCTACCTGATCCTCTAGCAAATGGCCTGGGGCCTTTCTCTAAAATAGTATCATATAGGATGTCTGAGGAAGATGGTGGAGTAGGAGGATCCTAAGCTCACCTCTTCCCCAGGATACAACTACATAACACCATCATCAGTTAAATAACCCAGAAAAAATGGCAGAACAGGCTTTCCACAGCTAAATGCAGAGAAGAGGCCAGGAAGGGCTAAGACACTGTTGGGAGCAAAATGAACCATGGAACTGTCTGCAGTAGGGAGGGACTCAGCAAGCACAGAGAAGGGAGAAGACCAGACACTCACACCAGAAACTCCAGGCACAGGGAAGATGAATCCCCATAACATTTGTATTTGAAAACCAGAGGGGCATGATTTCACGAGTTCTTACAACGAGTGGGGCTGAACATCTAGAACTTAAAATCAGCAGGCTCAGCTCTGGAAGAACCTGGAGGGCAATTGGAAACAGTCCCTGCCCTTCAAGTGACAGCACAATGAACAGCCCTATAGAGATATAGCATAGAAGCAGCAGTTTAAAAAACACCTGGTAAATAGTGGGTGAGATTTATTTACTAATTTCAGAGCATGTACTAGAGGGACAGACATCCTTGGGAGACTTCTTCAGGAACAAAGGAGCTGGCAGGTGCCATTTCCGTCACTACCTAACTTGCTAAAAACACACCCTGCCACCACATTCTCCTACAGACATGCCCCTTCCAGCCAGGCCTTGGTTCCTGGTCTCCCACAGGAGACCTATCCAAACCTTGCTAACGCTGCTGCCCCACCCCCATGTTCTCCTGTGGACATGGCCCCTCCATCTAGGCCTTTGATCCAGGTCCCATCCCACGGCAGATCTGCATGAACCTTACTAACACCAAGCATTCCACACCTGAGCTCTCCTGTGGACCTGCCCCCTCCAATAGTCTTTGGCTGGAACCCACCCAATGTACTTCTACAAGTCTGGTAGTGTACAAGCAGCCCCTTCAGAGACCAGCACCATTCCAAAGTGGAGGCCCCTCTGCCCCAGGGAGAGGGGGAGATAATCACACATCAGTCCTACTGCAGCCCCAGTAGTAGGCTAGGGGCAGACCCTGCCCATCAAAGTTTCTGAGGGGACAACACAGGGTAAGCACCCTGTAGTTCAGTGCTACTGCATCTTTGGCAAACACCTGTTGCCTCAACTCAAGCCCAAGGCAGCCCCAGACTGGCCCAATAACAACACAGGGACTAAACCCTGCCCACAAGAGGCAAAGAGCCATTGCAGATGAATGGACTGAAGGCAAACACAGCTCAGCCACAACAGTAGGGCACATAGGAAACATCCCTGAAGCATAAGATTTTGGCAAACAGAGAACACTGCTTTGTAGGGCACTACAGGACTTCTCCTTCATAAGGATACTACTTTCAAGAGCAAGAGATAGAGATGACTTTCTTAACACATAGAAACAGACATAGACAGGCAAAATGAGGATTCAGAGCAATATGTGCCAAATGAAAAAAAAATGACAAAGATCACAGCAAAAGTGCTAAACAAAATGGAGATAAATAATATGCCTGATAGCAAACGTAAGGTAGGGTCATAAAGATACTCAACGGACTTGAGAAGAGTGGAGGAACTCAGTGAGACCTTTAAGAGATAGAAAATGTAAAAAGAACTAATAAGAGATGAAGTCAATAACTGAAATTAAAAATACACTAGATAGAATAAATTGTAGACTAAAGGAAGCAGAAGAATGGATCAGCAACCTGGAGGACAGAGTAATGGAAAGCAATCAAGCTAAACAGGAGAGAGAAAAAAATTAAAAATGAGAATAGGCTAAATGAATTTAGCAATACCATCAAGCATAATAACATTTGCAGTATAGGGATCCCAGAAGGAAAAGAGAGTGAAAGGGGGGCAGAAAATTTATTTGAAGAAATAATAGCTGAAAACTTCCTGAATCTGGAGAAGGAAACAGAAATCCAGATCCAGGAGGTACTACCAGCTTAAGATGGCCACACTAAGAGACATAGTAATTAAAATGGCAAAACGCAGTGATAGAGAATTTTAAAAGCAGCAAGAGAAAACAGGGAAATCCCATAAGGCTATCTGCTTTTTCAGCAAAAAATATTGCAGACTAGAAGGAAATGGTGTGGTATATATTCAAAGTGCTTAAAGAAAAAAATCTACAACTAAGAATACTCTATTCAGCAAGGCTATCTTTGAGAGTGGAAGGAGAGTAAAGCGTTTCCCAGACAAACAAAAGTTAAATTCATCACCACTAAACCAGCCCTATAAGAAATGTTAAAGGGGACACTTTGAGTGGAAAGGAAAGACCATAGTAGGAATATGAAAAATAGGAATCATGAAAGTGTAAAATTATGTCTATCTATAAAAATCAAAGAATTCACAAAATAAAAGGGTGTAAAATGTGACACCATATACCTAAAACATGGGGTGGGGGAAAGAGGAGTAAAGAATGGGTTCAAACTTAAGTGACCATCAACTTAATATAGACTGCTATAGGCATGAGATGTCATATATAAACCTAATGGTAACCACAAATAAAAAACTGGTAATAGATATGCAAAAAGTAGAGGATTCCAAGTATTATCACTAAAGAAAGCAAGCCCACTGTGAGAGAAGAGAGCAAGAGAAAAAAGGAACAGAGAAGAACTACAAAAACCACCATAAAACAACAAAAGGGGCAGTAAGTACATACATATCAACAGTTACTTTGAATGTAAAGGAACTAAATGCTCCAATCAAAAGACATAGGGTGATGGGATGGATAAAACAAACAAACAAAAGCAAGATCCACCTATAGGCTGCCTACAAGAGACTAATTTCAGACCTAAAGACACGTGCAGATTGAAAGTGAGGGATGGAAAAGCAATTATCATGCAAATGGAGTGAAAAGAAAGCTGGGGTAGGAGTACTTCTAACTAAAATAGACTTTAAAAACAAAGACTGTAACAAGAGACAAGGACACTATATAATCTTAAAGGGAATAATCCAACAAGAAGATGTAATGATTGTAAATATTTATGCACCCAACATGGGAGCACCCTAATACAAAAAGCAGCTAATAACACACATAAAGCAAGTAATCAAAAGTAATACAATAATAATAGGGGATTTTAACACCCTACTTACATCAAAGGACAGATCACCCAACACGAAATCAACAAGGAAACAGTGGCTTTGAATGACACATTGGACCAGAGGGATCTAACAGATATATTCGGAACATTCCATCCTGAAACAGCAGAATACACAATCTTCTCAAGTGCACATGGAACATTCTGCAGAACATACCACATATTAAGACCACAAGTCTCAACAATTTAAAAAGACTGAAGTCATACCGTGCATCTTTTCCAACTACAACGCCGTGAAACTAGAAATCAACCACAA
Source organism: Mirounga leonina (assembly GCF_011800145.1). Taxonomy (NCBI): domain Eukaryota; kingdom Metazoa; phylum Chordata; class Mammalia; order Carnivora; family Phocidae; genus Mirounga; species Mirounga leonina. Next base: position 25,814,975 of record NW_023270839.1, on the reverse strand, counting down.
TAAAAAGCCTGAAAAAACACAAATACATGGAGGTTAAATAACATGCTACTAAACTATGAATGGGTCAACCAAGAAATCAAAGAGGAAATAAAAAAATACATGTAGGTAAGTGAAAATGAAAACAAAGGCCCAAAATCTTTGGGATTGAGCAAAAGCTATTCTTTTTTTTTTTTTTTTAAGATTTTATTTATTTAAGAGACAAAGTGAGAGAGAGAGCACAAGCAGGGAGGGAGGGAGAGGGAGGGAGAGGGAGGGAGGGAGAGGGAGAAGCAGACTCCCCTGCTGAGCAGGGAGCCCCATGCAGGGCTCATCCCAGGACACTGGGATCATGACCTGAGCTAAAGGCAGACACTTAACCGACTGAACCACCCAGGCACCCCTAGCAAAAGCTATTCTAACAGGGAAATTTATAGCAATATAGGCCTACCTCAAGAAGCAAGAAAAATCTCAAATAAACAACCTAACCTTACACCCAAGGTAACTAGAAAAAGAAGAGCAAAAAAACCCCAAGACCAGAAGAAGGAAGGAAATAATAAACACTAGAGCAGAAATAAATGAAATAAACACTAAAAAAAACCAAAAACACAACAAAACAATAGAATAGATCAATGAAACCAGGAGCTGGTTCTTTGAAAAGATCAGAATTGATAAACCTCTAGCCAGACTCATCAAAAAAAGAAAAAATAGAGAAAGAGAGCAAGGGAGAGAGAGAGGACTTAAACAAAATCAGAAATGAAAAAGGAGAAATAACTGACACCATAGAAATAGAAAGGATTATAAGAGAATAGTATGAAAAATGATATGCCAACAAATTAGATAACCTAGAAGAAATGGATAAATTCCTAGAAACATATAACCTCCCAAACCTGAATCAGGAAGAAATATAAAATTTGAGCAGACCAATTACCAGCAATGAAATTTTATCAGTAATCAAAACTACCTTGCTTGCTTCTGCCCTTGGAGAAAAGACTGAATAAGTCTGTCCTCATGACAGCACCTTGAATGTTAAAAACAGAGGTTCTTCCCTCTGTCCTCCTTTCTCCTCTATCACATGACATCTTCCATTGACTGCCTATAGTCCTAAAGTGGCTGCAGAATGGTAGTAGAAGTTGGAATCATCCCTGACCTATAAAATATTTTCATCTTCCCAAGTACCTTGTCATTATCTGGGAGGGAGTACCCTGAGGCTGATGAAATATGGAAAAATAGAAACTAAGGGAAAGGTGATGTTTGGAGAAGTTTCCAGAGACTTGCAAACGGATGTCCAAATAGTCACAGGGTTTTCCTAATACCACTGCTTAGTGTGGGGTAGTCCTGTGTGTCCTTGGCATAAGATAGTTGAGGAACAAAAGCCAGCAACAACACGGAAAATGTTCCCATAGTAAAAGGAGAGACATGAGGATCCTGGGGGAACTAGGAAGGGAGAGTTGCTGGGGAGAAAGCCATGGGACAGCATGGTTTAGGAAAGGCATGAAAGACCATCTACACTTTGTGCAGTCTGGCTTCCTGGGAAGAGGAGGGGAGGAAGAAGTCAGGACATGGCTATGACTTAGGAAGTCACTGTGGGACCATTTAGCAAAGACACTTACTGTCTCCATGCCTATGTCCCCACTGGGAAAATGAGGATCATTGGTCATTCCTTGAAGGGTTGTGAGGATTACATGAGAGAATGATTAGAATGTAGCAGCCAGCATTTTTTTAGCCTTTATTAAGTACTGGGTATTGTGCTAAGTCTCACATGCCTTATCTCATCCAATTCTCACAACAACCCAGTGAGACAGGTACTATAATTATCCTTGTTTTCAAGTGAGAGGACTAACTAGACCCCAGAGAGGTTAGGTAACAGACCCAGAGGCATGGAGTCCCTGGAAGAGCTAGGAATCGTTCAAGGCCTGTGTTCTTAACCCAATCCCATCTCTCACATACACTTAGACCATGGGTTCAGTCTTTCTAGTTCCTGGTGGCTTACCTTTGGGTCCCAAGTGTGCACGCTTCTCATTAAGGCTCTCTGTTTTATCTCATTCCTTGGCATATCCTGTATTCGGCATTCCTTAGCTTTTTCTTTTGAAGTTTTTTTTCCCCCAACTTCCAACCTGTGAGTCAATATAAGGAAGAAAAGGGGAGGTTATTTTCTTTAAAACCTTCTTTATCTACTTTTGTTTCTATAGTAGAAAGTCAATACCTGCCTTGAGCTAATACCAGGCATGTGTTGATTTGCTATGGAGCCCTGCGCTGGGGGTTCTCCAGACACACATACTGGAATTAATCACAGTAAATTCTATATGCAGGTTGCTTTTCCCCATTTAGCTTTGTAAATTCTTCACTCATACTAAATTTTTTATGGCCATTAAAGTATTCTTCAGTTAGGTCAGCCAGAAGAGGTTGCTCCACATTTCAGAGTCAGCACTAGAGCCATAAAGGGTTAAAATACTTGGTCACTTTGGCTACTGGCTTCTAGTTTTTGGTGCTGATCACTGGCAGGAAAACCTCCCATTTTTCATCTCTCTCAAGATGTTAGATTTCTATTTTAAATGTGATCATAGGTGTTTTGAATGGATGCATAATCTGCTAGTAAGTTGATTTTTTTTTTTTACTCTGAAGGTGCCTTTACCCCCATATGAAAGATTGCCAAGAACAAAATGCCTATGGCATGCCAAAAAATTAGTCTCACTAACCTGTTTATTATAAAAGATTTGCTATAGCATTTCTTCACATTTTTCCGTCCTGTTCCTGTTGGCTACCATTTTTAAGCTGGCACTGCTGCCTTTTCCCTACCTTATTTTTCCACACATTCAAGTCAGAAATATGGAGACGTTTAGCAAGATACAAAGTTAAGTCATGTATTCTATAATCCCCCCCCGTTCACTTGATTAAGGATGGCACCAGAACCCTGGTATTCTTCTGACTGGATGAGTGTTGGTTAAAAGATACACCAGCCAACCTCAGTGAAATGGTTGACCCCATCTCTGTTTCTGTACCCACTATACATACCTATAGAATCACATTTATTACAGTTGTGCTGATTATATATTTTAAGCCTGTCTGTTCCTCTCTACAGAGAAGTCCTATAGGAAATGTTCCACCTTATATTTGCCTTTGAATTTCCAAGTGCATTGCACAGTTCCTGGCAGATGATTCGTCACAATATTTGCTAAATGAATGAATGGTCATGATTCAGACTTATTTTTAAAATAAAAATTCTGTTCTGCACAAAGCACTGACGTGGTCTTTTTGGCAACATTAGATTTGGAAAACACATCTCCCATTTAACCACAGATGCATGATTATTGTGTGTTGACCACATCCTGGGGATAAATTCTATAGTTTCACTGCTTTAATCATTCTTCTTGGTCAATATCCGGCATGGAGTGAAACCCCACAGGAGTTACTAAGCCCTTGAAAATACCTCATCAACTGAACCCCACACAGAATATCTATTTTAAATGCATTGCAGTCTTTTGGGCTTTAAGGCAAATGTTTTCTCTCTAATAAAGTATTTTTCCCTAGAACTGACTTTTTTATATTTACATTTTCCCCAGCCTTTGTGTCTTTACTTGTTTATATTTTACCATTATTTATTGTGTCTATTCATATTGCAAGCCACTTTGAATCCTTTGGAAAATGAGATGGGATAGGACTAAATAAATTTTAAAAACACTGCTATGTCCTAGGTAGGTGAATGGGATTCAAATCAGAGACTTTGTGGGGAGGTAGATGGAAGTTCTTTCTCTCTTCCATGGTCCACGCCATGATCCTGGGTAGGTCACTTAATTCATATTACTCCTTGATTCTATTAGTTGATGTAAATAGTTGAAAAATCATACCTTCAAAAATGGTGACTGGGGGCGCCTGGGTGGCTCAGTCATTAAGCGTCTGCCTTCAGCTCAGGTCATGGTCCCAGGGTCCTGGGATCGAGCCCCACATCGGGCTCCCTGCTCGGCGGGAAGCCTGCTTCTCCCTCCCCGACTCCCCCTGCTTGTGTTCCCTCTCTCGCTGTGTCTCTCTGTCAAATAAATAAATAAAATCTTTAAAAACAAAACAAAAAAACAAAAATAGTGACTGGAAGGCTTTTTTTTTTTTTTTTTTTTTTTTTTAAGAATAGTGACTTAGTCATGGCGTGACTGCACGCCTCCTCAGCAGTTCTTTCCAGCCCCAAAAGAACTGTGTTTTGTTCTTCAGGTCCTTAGGGACAGAATGCCTCATGAAGACATTCTTGCTACTTCTTGGAAAATCAATTAATAAAGCAATAGACTGCACATCTGGTATCTGTGGGGAATATAGGAACAGTGTAAAACAGTCTAGAACCTCAAGGGAATTTAGGTTGACAAGGAATAGAGCTTGGCACTCAGCACAAGAGAGCAGTAGAAATAGCCCTGCACTTGGAATCAGAACACCTGGTTTTGACCATGCTATAGGGTCTTGAGCCTTTTCCCTAATTTTTTCAGACTTCATTCCTTGCTTGTCAAATAGAGGTGATAGTGGGGCTGTAGTCAGGATCAAGTAAGAGAATGAACATCAAAGAAGCTTATAGCTTGTAAAATAATATCAGCAGTACATGTTATAATAAATAGTGTTTATAGTTAATACAAAATGCTAGGCATTGAAAAGAACTTTGGAGGCATACAGACCTGGATTCATATACCTTTGTTAACTGTCTGGTTTCAGGCAAAGTACTGGACATCTATGAGTTTCAGTTTCTTAATCTGTATAATGGGTACAGATGGAGCATGGGAGAGCTCCTAGGAATACTGGTGGCAAAGGACAGAAAGCATGAAGCAGAGTGGCTGGCACATAGCATGCACTGAATAAGTGAAAGATTTCATTTTGTGATTAATATAGCTTAACAATAGACATTGTATATAATTTGGTGCTAAATTTTGTTTGCTTACAGCCTGTGGATAGTGTAGGAGTTCAGAGAAGAGGAATACCAACTATATTTGGGGTCTTGTTAAAAAGACTTTATGGAAGAGGGGTGATTCGAGATAGGCCTGGAAAGATGAGTAAGCTTTGCTTAGGGGGAATAAACAATAGTGTTTACCCAAATTAATCCTCTGGGTTTAGATAGCATAGTCATGATCACACTTGAATTTTTCTTGCCCCTTGTATAGCACCTAGCATGGGAGCTTGAAAATTATTTACATAAATCTGTCACCTTGGGAATTCCTGGAAGAAAGGGAACACATTGTTTTCATCTTTTGTTCCTTAAAGTAGTGGCTTTCAATCCTGATAGCTCTCAACTCCATGAATATCACCTGGAGAGCTTTTCAAACTACCCATGCTGAGGCCTCATGCCAGTCTCATTACGTAGGAATCTCAGGGTATTAGGCCTGGGTATAATGGTGTTTTTGCAAAGCCTCCCAGGCATTTATTATATAAATCTAGGTTGAGAACCATTTCCCTAAAGCATCAACTACACATGAATAGTTGTGTGTTCAATTGTTGAGATGGTTTTATGGAATGGAATATGCTGGAAAACACACTGGACTGCGATTAGGAGTTGCAGGTTCTAGCTGTAGCTCTGCCGTGACTGCTGGTTGAAACCTTTGGCCTCCGTAAGTTCTGTGTCCTTATCTGCTAAATACGGAGGCTGGACTCTCTCTCTCTCTTCAAGCCCTAATGGTCTATGATGTAGCCAAGCAGGCATCGTCCCTGTCATCCCTGTTTGGGGAGCCAGGCTCAGTGGTGGAATCGTGGGGGTGCACCTCTTGCTTTCCCCATAAATAGACTTCTCCTTCCCATACCAGCCCCACCCACAGGAACATGAGAGGAGCTCAGCAAGGACATCTGAAAACCGTTTTCCCCTTTTCCCAAGAAAGGCCATAACATCATCAATCTGTGTTTGTTTTCTTTCTAATGAGGGAAATGCGCCCCTCTTATTGGAAACACCTTGTGGAAAGAGGCAAGAGCCTCTCCCCACAGTCTGGCAGATGAGAGCAGAGCTGCTGGCTGCACCCCATCTGTCCCCACAGCCGAGACTGACACAGCCCCAAATGCTTTCCATACATAAACCTTTGTGAAGTTTCCTATGCACACAGTGCAGACTAGGCCCCAGTTGTGTTTCTGGCCAAGGTAACACAAACCACATGTCTGGAGAGGAGTCAAGGTGAATATAGTTCCCCCAGAGGCAAACATAAATGGCACCTTCTTGTCTTGGGCCCCTCCTTCCATGCACCAGGCATTGGTAAAAAACCTGTAGAGTAATTGCAAACATCAGTCCTGAAAATCACTGTGCATTTGGGCTAGGCCATCTAATGCTCCTTAGAAGGCAGCTATCAATTTTTACTCTTAATAAACAGCAGAGGGGGCTGGAAATTAGAAGGAAGGTAGTACACTTCTAGGGGATTTCATTTGGCATCCTAGCTTCTTAATCTGGACTTACCAGGTAGGAGGTGGCGTGCAGACGGCCTGTGCCCTAGTCCTCGAGCTTTTTCCTAGGTCCTGGAGTGAGCTTCAAAGAGCCATGTTGGGTAGAGCTGGGAGCCAGGCTGGCTTGTCCCCCATGCTTGTGAGAGTTTTGAGGGGGGGTCCTCTGGCCGGTCAAATGGGTGGTAGCAGCAGCCATTCCGAGAATAGGGCTTCCTGCAAGGATGAAATTAACAGCCCTTAGAATCATCTAGAGAATAATTCCTGGATTTCTGGTGATTTGTAAATAATATTTCCTGTTAGAGACTCCATTTGAGCTTCAGTTAAGCATAAGAAGGAGCTCAGGCTCTGGAAGCAGAACGAAGTCACATTCTTCCTACCCCAGTTCATTGCTTCTATATCTAACCCCATCATTTCATGTCCTCAGAACCTCAGCCTCCTCATCTGTAAAATGAGAAGAATGGTAGCCACTGCAGAGAGATTTTGCAAGGATTATCTTATAAATGAATGGGCTCTGATCCCAGGCTGCCTGGGTTTGAAACCCTCTCTACCACATTGTAGTTCTGTTGGGCAAGTTGTTCTTCTCCCCCTGCTTCAGTTTTCTTATCTGTAAAATTTTAAGATTAGGAGGGTCTACCTCATAGGGCTATTGTAAGGATCAAATGAGTTAATACTTGTAAAGCTCCTGGAATAGTGACTGGTACAGAGTAAGTACTCAGTGAGAGGAAGAACATTTATTGTGCATTACAGCCCTTCACACAGTGGCTGGCACACATACTGTACATGCCCAGTAACTGCCAGTTATTATGACTACTAGAGCTATTCACTCAGCTGGGGAAGGAACATGTGTCCTCACCTCTTATTTCCTCCCTCTAGACTTCCTCATATGATTCAGATGTGAGTCCACTGAGGTGTCATCCTGGCCCTGAGGGAAGAGAAGAGTTGTGGGACCAAGCCAATAGAGCAGGGACATCAGGCTAGCAGCCCAGGCCCTAGGGGAGAGCCCAGGCCCAGGATCCACTGACTTTTCCACAGAAAGAGGAGAAACCACAGCAGCCCTCACTTTCCCTGGGCTCTCACTGAGTCATGCTAAGTCATTCTTGGGTCTTACCCCATGGAAAAAGATGTTTCTACAGAAGCCAGAGAATTTGTACCTAGGGCCCCAGGCTCTGTGCTCAGACTAGGATGTTCTGATGGAGGCCTGGGGGAGGGATGGAGTGGGGTGGAGGGGTTCTGGTTTCCTGGGGGCTTTGAAGGCCCTCTAGTAGCTATGGATGAGGCTGGGTATCTGCTTTGAAAAAGAAAGTTCTCTTCTGGGGTCAGAAGACGAGGACAATAAGCAGTCGCTGGTTGGCTCTTTAGCATAATTACTATTCCTTTCTCTAAAATTAGCCCATGCCTTATTCCTAGAGGAATGGCCTTAATTCACATTCATTTATTCTATAAATATTGGAGGGGCAATATATGCCAGGCACAGTGCTAGGGAATGACCTCAAAGAGGATTTCATGAAATCTTAAATAATTATTATACAGTATTTTCAGCTTGTAATATAAGTGGATTCAAAGTCCAGTGGAGGCATAGTGGATGGGGAGATCACACAAGGCTTCAAGGAGGAAATGATGTTGGTGTTGAGCTATTGGTTTCCAGAAACAGACCCATGTGAGTTAAAATTCCATCTCTGCTACTTTTTGATCTTGGAGAAGTTATCTTAACCTTTCTAAGCCTTGGTTTCTCCACCTGTAAAATGACGATAATGGCACCATCTTTAAAGATTTTTTATGTGGACTGAGATAAAACAGAAATAGTGTGCCAGGAACACGGTAAGTAACAAATGGTGGCCATTTTTAATCAGTGAAAATCTGCATATGCCTAAAAATTCCATGGGGGGGATTTTTTGCAAAATTATGGCATATTTGTAATTTACTATTCATGTTTTTATTTCACTGATGGTTGAATCTGAGTCTATAACCCTGAAGTCAGGATCATTGAAGACTGTGGGTTGCCCAAGATCCATTGAAATTCCAAGTATTCAGGAGTGAGTTCAGGTGGTGGGTCCCTGTACACATATGGCCAGGGTTCATGAGCCAAACTTTCACAGATGCGTTCAGATACCACCTCTTTTGTGCATGGCAGAAGGCTGATGGAGTAGCCTAGACTTATAGGAGGTCTTGTGGGGTCATCCCACACAGGCTGGCTGCATCTTGAAGTTAGGGGAAGAGTAGAAAGAGATAGGATGTCTCAGCAAGACTCCAGGACATTCAGTTCATAAAGCATGTGATTCTTTCTGTGGAAACCTCTGTCTCCATAGTGAATGAAGAGTCTCCTGTATAACGAATGACCCTTCCCCAAACTATCCAACTAGTATCTACGGAGCATCAACTTGTGCCAGGCATGTGAATTACATGTGATTGCCACCTCTATCAATTCTGTATAAGCTGAGCAGAACAGCAGTAGCATTCTTGAGAGAATGGTGACTTTAAGCCATTCAGCACAGAATTCCCTATAAGTATTCTTGGTTCCTTCTGCTTGTGCTCTCTTCCATTAGTTTCACAGAACCTGGTCTCCATTTTTATTTTTTGAGATCTCTTCCTCTCCTCTCATGATCCAGACTGTGCCATGTCTTTAAGAGGCTTGATACACATTTAGCCAAAAAGAGACTTGAAAATGGGCTTGGGTATAACCAAGAGTAAATGGGGCTCATTCCTCACTCATCTCCCCTTTCACCCCACCTAGGGTTATTTAATTGTGAGTTCTCTTATGGCAGTTAGGGATTTATTATTTTATGTGCACTATACTGTTGTGATTCAGTCTGTTGTGTTTTCAATGAGGAGTCTCCAACTAGAACACACACTCTTTGTGGTCAGGGGCCATGTCTTTTCATTCTTTCATGGTCCTGATTTCTTTTAAGGGTATCGTCAAAGCAAGTCTCAAAAAACAACTCTCTATAAATAGGGCCAAAGAATATTTGACACCTGCTTGGCTGTAATGCTACCAAGAGAATATAGTAGTTACAGGAACATTCTGGATATTCCTAAAATGCCCATTATTCAAAGTTGGCCTAGAATAAGATAGGATCAGGTCTGGTTCTCACCTACCTCTCCATTCATCTCACATCACATCCCTCCTCACTCTTTAATCTCAAGATTTACTGGCTCTCTTGGACCACTTCAAAGATGCTACTTTGCACACATTGTTCCCTTTGTCTGGAATGCTTCCTCCCACCCTTCACCCCCACCCAGCTCACTTTTGCCAAATTAATTCCCACTCACCCTTGAGAATTCACCTCAGTTACCAATTTTTCAGAGTCTCCCCTGATTTCCCTCACTACATAAAATCCTTTTATTTCTAATATTTTTGCAGCACATTTACCTTTTCTTTAGGGAGCTTAATACCTAACATATTTGCTATGTAATTGACCAGCATCAGTATCAAACTTTCTCTGTAGATGGTAAATTCCATGAGGGCAAAGCTTGTGTCTATTATTTATTCATAACTTCATCCATAGTACCTAGCATGTAATAGGAATTCAATAAATCTTTTAAGTGAATTATTTGAAATGAATATTGACATTTACATCAATCTGCAATTATTTAATAAGCATTTACTATGGGAGAATGTGCTGAGGGTAAGGAGAAAGAAAATGCTATGAGCTAGTAAGGTGCTAACAGCAGAAATGATATTGGGTGATGGATGAGTAGACTAAGGAGCAGGCCAAAAGAACATGGAAACTGAACAGTGTTAGAAAGCAAGGTACACAGAATGGAATGGGCTTAACTCATGAGGGTCAGGGAAGGCAGGTAGAGCTGATGATGAAACTGATGTGTTACAATGTCAACTTAGTGGCCTAACTGAGTAAAAGCCTGTTTATTACTCTTCAGTTGCTGCATGACAAATTACTCTAAAACTTAGTGGCTTAAAACAACACTTATCATCTTATAGTTTCTGTGGGCATGGCTTAGTTGGGTCCTCTCCTTTGAGTCCCTCACAAGGCTGGAGTGATAATCTCATCTGAAGGCTTGACTGGAGAAGTATCCATTTCCAACTTCACTTACATGGTTGTTGGCAGGATTCTGACTGAATCCTCAGTCCAGAGCTATTGGACTGAGGGCCTCAGTTCCCCACCGGCTAGTAGCCAGGGACCCCCTTTGGTTCCTTGCCTTGCAGGCCTCTTCATAGGGTAGTTAACAAGGCAGTTGGCTTCATCAAAGTGAGCAAGTGAGAGGGCAAAGAGAGTACAACTGAAGGAGAAAGAGCAAGACAGGAATCACAGCCTCCTATAACCAAATCTTGGAAGTAACATCCTATGATTTTTGCTGTAGTCCATGAGTTAGAAGCAAGTCATTAGATCCACATTAGATCCACACTCAAAGTGAGGGAATTACAAAGAAGGCAGAGATCAGTGGGGAGGGGACTATATTTCAGATATTGCCTAGCACAGTCTATGATGGCTGGTGCCAATTAGAACTAGAAAAAAGAATAAAATTATTATGCTTACATTGCAAGGGTTAATTGTGTTAAGGCTAATTAGCAGGCATAAAAGACAAGGTAAACTAGGAGAACATGGTTCAGAGTCTTGCACAAGGTGGAAATTCAAGTGGAAATATTGTTATAAAGCATTACTTTCTCTTTCAGTCCTGTCTTAGGAAGTCTCTCCAAGACATAGAAGGAAAACTGTGATAAAGATAGGAACAGATACAGAGGAGATAGGCAGCATTTTGAGATAGGTGCACTTATCAAACTCATGCTCTGAGAGCAGGCATAAACATTGGGAAGTCCAGTGTTGCTGGACCTCACAAGATTCCTGCCACACTCCACTACTCACCACCTCTGTGGTCCTTCTCCAGCCTCCCCCCACCTTTTTTTTTTCTAAGATTTTTATTTATTTAAGAGATAGAGCACTATAGAGAGAGCAAGCATAAATGGGGCAGAGAGAGAGGGAGAAGCAGGTTCCCAGCTAAGTGGGGAGCCCCATGTGGGGCTCCATCCTAGGACCCTGGGATCACGACTGAGCAACCCAGGTGCCCCATTCCTCCCCCCCCCCTTTTAAAGATTTATTCATTTTTAGAGAGAAATTGAGAGAGAGGAGGAGGAGAGTGGGGGGAGAGGCACAGAGAGGAGAGACTCCCAAGCAGACTCCTAGCTGAGTGCAGAGCCTGATGTGGGCCTCGATCCCATGACCCTGAGATCACCACCTGAGCGGAAATCAGGAGTGGGATGCTCAACCAACTGAGCCACCTAGGCACCCCAGCCAGCCACTTTTGAAAATCAAGAGGAATGCAGGTCATCTGAGGGATCATAAGGGTATTTTGTTGCTCCCCCAAGATGGTATTCCTATTGTCATTAGGGACTGTGTTTGTTTTGTTAACTCTCTTCTGAACATGTGCTGATAAGACTGTGACCAAAGGAGATCAAGATTGAATAAGATTACCTCACACAGACAGCAGAAAGCTTTTGGAAAGAAGCACTATTATTTCGATGACAATCTTCTCTACCACAATTTCTTCTTACTGTGAAAAGAATTATGTATATAAATCTTTCTGCCCAAGCAGTGTTGTGACTTCCCAGGGTTATCAGAGCTGAATTTGATTCAGATGAAGTTGTATGCACTGCAGCATGTGGAGAGAATTGTAACCAGACATCAAAGGAGGAATTCAGATTGGTTATAGGAAAATTGTGCTTCCTCCGGTTGTCTGCCAATTAATACATTGGCCCTGTCAAAAGGACATGGATTAAACTCTGGAAGATGAGCCTGGAGATGGGAGATTGTACTCTGGCTTCTGTGACAAGTCAGTACCCTACAGGTTTTGAGAAGAAGTGAAGTAAAACCAAATTTATGGTTCATTTTGCAAATAGTGGAGGATCACCTAGATCAAAGAGAAATAATCTGGAGGAGTTTGCCTCCTAGTTTTGGAGCCAGAAAGAATTCCATTTGTATTTTTACAAAGACTGGAACAGTTTAGAACCTGACTACTTTTCCCTGCCATAGAGTAGGCCTGTGGGTCTCTCTCTGGGTAGAACACACCAAATGCCTGGATTCTTTAGATGCACTGGATTCATTTAGATCTCATGACTTTCAATCCCTGTACTGCAGTCCCTAAGGATAAAGGTGTAGTGTGGGAGAAGGGGCTAGGAGCTCTGGGTTCTGATTTCAGCTCTGCATTGATTCAAATGGCAAACCTGGACAAGTGATTTAACTACCTCCATGAGACTTGGATTTCTCACTCTGCTCACAGAACTACCATGGAGATTATTAAGACATTATAGGTAAAAGCTACTTTATAAAATATAATAGGTGAACCAACCCTTTCCCCACAGTCATCTTCATTTCCCTGATTTCTTATCCACCTACTTATTTGTCCAACCATTTATTCCAACCAAAATTATCTCATTTTCCTTCTAATTGACTTTAATCTTTTTTTTTTAACTCCTTTCTCTCACATTCATCCTTGCTTTTTTGCTTTTACTCTGTTCCTTAAATATTTCCCTTTCCCATTAACCTTTTGTTCTCTTTACCTCTCAGTCTCTTCCATTGTCTGTCTTGACTTCCTGGTCAGTTCCTGCCCTCCATTCCTTGACTCTGTCCTGTGTCCATTTCACTCCTTCCCAATACCATATTCCATCCCAAGTTGCCCCAAAGCATTGCCCAACCTCCCATATCATTGCTGGGCTGACCTTTGTATTGGGAAGTATCACTGAAGAGCCCTGCCTCCAGCACCATGATGATGAGCTGTGAGTTGGTTTTCTCATTTGAGAAATGAGTATACTCACTAACTGACTATGATATTATGACTTTATATCTCCCTTTTGCTGATGAAAAGACCTATCTTATCTCTATGTGTCAAAATTATGAACTTAGCAAATAACAATAGATAAAAACTATGGAGTACTTATAATATGTAAACATTATTTAATTCATTTAGTTATGTAACATAGATATTATTTGAGGCTGAAATGCAATAAATAAGCTTTCCAGGGTTATATGGCCAGAATTAAAAGCCAGGTCTGTGCTCTATGCACTCCACCCTACTGACCTCTGAAAATTTTTATTTTTGTGATAGACCAGAAATCATCTGACAAAAGAAGGCCCAGCAGATGCAGAGATAAAACAATGACCTTAAGAGAACCATGGAATGTAAGAGGACTAAGTAAGGAGGACTGATCTATTTCTTTCTTTCTTTTTTTTTTTTTAAAGATTTATTTATTTATCTGAGAGAAAGAACACACAAGCAGGGGCAGGGGCAAAAAGAGAGAGACAAGGAGACTCCCCGTTGAGCTGGAAGCTTGATGTGAGACTAGATACTAGGACTCTGAGATCATGACCTGAGACAAAGTCAGATGCTTAACTGACTGAGCCACCCAGGCGCCCCAGGACTGATCTATTTCTAAGAACCTAAATGGGCAACAAAGGATATACCAAGATTAGGGATTTATCTTTCCCCAGGACTAGGGTTACCAGATTTATAAAAATACAAGTCACCCAGTAAATTTGAATTTTAGCTCAAACAACAAATAATTTTAATATAAGTATATCCCATACAATATTTGGGACATACTTATACTAAAAAAAAATTTCATTGTTTATCTGAAATTCAAGTTTAACTAGCCAACCTGTATTTTTTTTGGCAACTCTACTCAGAGCTCCAAAATATTTAGCCTTTTCTGCCATCACAGAGCTAGTTTTCCTTTGTGATATGGCTAGTTTTTAGCATATTTCCATAGCCCTTAAAATCACATAGTAAGACTTAAGCTTTCTAACTATGATTAAAAATTCTGATGCAATCCAAGGAAAGACTGATAGATTTGACTATATAAAAAAAGATGTTTTAAGTGGTAAAAAATACCATAAACCACGCAAAAGACAAATGACAAATTGGAAGGAAATATTTTAAAATATATATCACAGAAAATGGATAATATACCTAATATTTAAATAACTTTTATCAGTTATAATAGTTTTTTTGGTGGAGTCTTTAGGGTTTTTCTATACATAGTATCATGTCATCTGCAAATAGAGCTTTACTTCTTCCTAACCAGTCTGGATGACTTCTAGTTCTTTATGTTGTTTAATTGCTGTGGCTAGGACTTCCAGTACTATGTTGGATAAAATTGGTGAGAGTGGGCATCCTTGTCTTGTTCCTGACTTTGGGGGAAAACTCTCAGTTTTTCACCATTGTGTATGATGTTGGCCATGGGTTTTTCATAGATGGCCTTTATTTTGTTGAGATATGTTCCCTCTAGATCTACTTTGTTGAGGGTTTTTATCACGAATGCGTGTTGTACTTTATCAAATGCTTTTCTGGCATCTATTGAAATGATCATATGGTTTTTATCCTTTCTCTTATTGATGTGATGTATCACGTCGATTGATTTGTGAATATTGAACCACTCTTGCAATCCCTGAATAAATCCCACTTGATCATGATGTATTTTTTTTAAATGTATTGTTGCATTTGGTTTGCTAATATTTTGTTGATGATTTTTTTCATCTATATTCATGAGAGATATTGGCCTGTAGTTCTCTTTATTTGTGGTGTCTTTATCTGGTTTTAGTATCAGGGTAATGCTGGCCTCGTAGAATTAATTTGGAAATTTTTCTTCCTCTCATATTTTTGGGAATAGTTTGAGAAGAATAAGTATTAACCATTCTTTAAATGTTTGATAGAATTCACCTGAGAAACTAACTTTTGTTTGTTGGGCTTTTGTTTTGTTTTTTTTGGGGGGGGGTTCTTTTGGAGTTTTTTGATTTTTTGATTACTGATTCAATTTCATTACTAGTAATTGGTGTGTCCACATTTTGTATTTTTTTCTTGATTCAGTCTTAGAAGATTGTATGTTTCTAGGAATTTATCCATTTAAGTTGTCCAATTTGTTGGCATATAGGTTTTCATAATATTCTGTTTTGTTTGTATTTCTGTGGTGTTTGTTGTTACTTCTCCTCTTTCACTAGTAATTTTATTTGTGTCTTCTGTTTTTTCTTCCTTCCTTCCTTCCTTCCTTCCTTCCTTCCTTCCTTCATGAGGCTTGCTAGAGGTTTATCAATTTAGTTGATCTTTTAAAAAAACCAGCTCCTGGTTTCATTGATTTGTTCTACAATTTTTTTAGTTTCTATATCATTTATTTCTGCTGTAATCTTTATTATTTCCTTCCTTTTGCTGGGTTTAGGTTTTGTTTGTTCTTTTTCTAGCTCCTTTAGGTGTAAAAACAATAAAATATATAGGAACAAACTTAACTAAAGAGATGAAAGACCTGTACTCTGAAAACTGTAAAATGCTGATGAAAGAAATTCAAGATGACATAAAGAAATGGAAAAATATTCCATGCTCATGGGTTGGAAGAACAAATGTTGTTAAAATGTCCATACTACCCAAAGTAATCTACACATTTAATGCAATCCCTATCCAATACCAACAGCATTTTTCACAAAACTAGAACAAACAATCCTAAAATTCATATGGAACCACAAAAGACTCCAAACAGCCAAAGCAATCTTGAAAAAGAAAAACAAAACGGAAGGTATCACAATCCCAGATTTCAAGTTATATTACAAAGCAGTAGTAATTAAAACAATATGATACTGGCATCAAAATAGACACATAGATCAATAAAATAGAACAGAAAGCCCAGAAATAAACCCACAACTACATGGCCACTTAATCTTTGACAGAGGAGGAATGAATATATAGTGGGAAAAAGATAGCCTCTTCAGCAAATGGTGCTGAGAAAACTGGGCAGCCACATGCAAAAGAATGAAACTGGACCACTTTTTCACACCATACACAAAAATAAACTCAAAATATATCAAGGACCTAAATGTGAGACCTGAAACCATAAAAATCCAAAAGAGAGAACAGGCAGTAATCTCTCTGACATGGGCTATAGCAACATTTCTCTAGATAGGTCTCCCGAGGCAAGATAAACAAAAGCAAAAATAAACTATTGGGACTACATCAAAATAAAAGGCTTCTGCACAGTAAAGGAAACAATCAACAAAACTAAAAGGTGACCTACTGAATTAGAGAAGATATTTGCAAATGACGTATCTGATAAAGGGTTAGTATCCAAAATATATACAGAACTGATACAATTCAATACCCCAAAAAACAAATAATCCACGTAAAAAATGGGCAGAAGACTTGAACAGACATTTCTCCAAAGAAGGCAGCCAGATGGCCAACAAACACATGAAAAGATGCTCAACATCACTTATCATCGGGAAATGCAAATCAAAACTATAATGATATATCATCTCACATCTGTCAGAAAGGCTAAAATAAAAAACACAAGAAAAAACAAGTGTTGGCGAGGAAGTGGAGAAAAAGGAACCCTCTTGCACTATTGGTGGGAATGCAAATTGGTGCAGCCATTGTTGCAAACAGTATGGAGATTCCTCAAAAAAATTAAAAATAGAACTGTCTTATGACCCAGGAATCATACTATTTGGTATTTATCAAAAACAAAAAACAAAAAACAAAAACACACTAATTCAAAGGGATACATGCACCCTTACATCTATTGCAGCATTATTTACAATAGCCAAACTATGGAAGCAACTGAAGTGTCTCATTGATGATAAATGGATAAAGTAGGTGTGGTGTGTGTGTGTGTGTGTGTGTGTGTACTGGAATATTATTCAGCCACAAAAAAAGAATAAAGTCTTGCCATTGGCAATGACATGGACAGAGCTAGAGAGTATAAGGCCATGCAAAATTAGTCAGAGAAAGAAAAATAACATATGATCTCACTCATATGTGGAATTTAAGAAACAAATGAACAAAGGAAAAAGAGAGAGAGACAAACCAAGAAACAGACTCAATTGTAGAGAACTGATGGTTACCAGAGGGGAGGTTAGTGGGGGGATAGGAACTGGGGATTAAAGAGTAAACTTATGATGAAAAACAATAAAATGATTTTAAAAAATAAAGAACTTTTAATAATTGAGGAAAAATATAAAATACTATAGGAAAATGGGCAAAATGTATAGATAATTCACAAAAGGAAATAAAATGACCCTTAAACATGTAAAAAGGATGTTGAACTTCACTCATATGTAAAATGCAAATTAAAATTATATTGATAATCTCACCTATCAGATTGGCAAAAATTCAAAGGCTTGGAAATTGACTCTTGGCAAGGCTGTGGGGAAACAGGCTCTATCATACATTGCTGGTAGAATGGAAAAATTGTGTATTTTCTCATGAGGAAGAATTTCAAAACATGTAATAAAACTACATTATGCATTTACTCTTCAACCAGTAATACTAATTCTAATAATTTACTCTGGACATACATGTCCAATAATATAAAAATACACATACACAAAGTATTTCAATGCAGCATTGTTTATAATTACAAAGTATAAAAAACTACCTAGCTATCTAAGCATAAATCTTAGTTGAAAGATCCATTTACATAATGTAGTAGTATACAGCTATCATCATGAATGAGGATATCTCTATGAACAAATATGATGTAATGTCCAGGTGATAACATTAAGTAAAAAAAGCAAAGAACTTATAAAGTATGTTCATTTTTGTGTGAGAAAAAAGGTAAAAGAGTTTTGACTTTGTAAAGCACGTGAATGTTCTACATATTCAAAAATTAAAATGAAATCAATAAGAAGGGAAAGGAAAGAAAAACCAAAACCTGAAAATAGAAAGAAACAAATTGTATTTCAAATAAATATGATAACCATACTGTATGGAGAAGGAAAGAAGAAAGGAAGGAGGAAAGGAAGGTAGGAAGGAAGAAAGGAGGGAAGGAGGGAAGGAAGGTAGGAAGGAAGAAAGGAAAGAAGGAAGGAAGAAAGGAAAGAAGGAAGGAAGGAAGTTACATAGAACTATTTCCTAGCTTTGTTTGTTGAAAGGACTAAGAATTAAAGATGCCCCAGTAGCAATGATTGTATCTGAAACCCAAATCTTGGTCTCTAATACCGTTATCCACTAAAAGTAACCAAGGCTCTCTCTGGATAAATGGCTGACTCCAGGGAGGGAGCAGAGTATTTAAAATATGAGCCTGGAACATCGTTATTCTAGAAAATAAAAAAGCATTTTTTATTAAAATTATGAGGTCACGTCACAAGGACCAAGATGCTAGCTAAAAAGAATTCCAACTAGCCAAATCTGGGATCATTTGAGCACCAAAATACTTGAATACAATGATGAATTATAAACCATTGAAAAAATTAAAATTCATGAGTCCATACTGATAATAAATATATAAATAAATGTAAGTAAATTTATGAACACAATTGTTTACTTTATACCCATAGTCTTGACCAAGGAAAGGGAAAAAGAGGTGAGGCAGGAAGAATTGAGAACAAATTCTGAACTCTTTTTAGTTCCATTTCAGCAATGATTTAGAGACATTGAATGTTTACTAGGTCCCAAGCTTTGTGTTGGAATATATATTAACAGTATCTTCATGATTCTCACAATGACACACTTTATAGGTGAGAAAAACTAGGCTCAGCGATATTAGAAAAACTTGTCCAGTATCATATAATAAATGGAGGAGGCATGATTTTACCAAAAATTATGCTTTTCCACTATGTCATGTCATACCCTAAAAGAAGAGAATGATTTCTGAATAAAAGCATCCCACATATGGGGTTTCTTTTTTCTTGTCTTTCTAAGGGTTGTAGTAAAGTGCTAAGGATGATATTAAATTTCCATGGTCAAGACAATAAAATTAAAACAATGATCTAAGAATGAATTTAATTGGGTCTCTTGGGTTTGCAAACCATGGTCCACCAACTTCTTAAAGTCTCTAGGTGGAATTTCTTAACTTTCCCTAGGAGGTGCTAATTGAGCAACAGAGAAATCCCTGAAGCCAGAAGGCTGGGTTCCAGCCCTGACTCTAGTTTATTGGCTATAAAAGGGTACCTCATAGGGTTGTTTCAGGGGTTAAATGAGATAATGTACACATAAGCACATACAGATGTAGGTGCAAGTATTACTTGCTTCACTCAAGTCTCTATGCTCCCCAACTCTTCCCTGCTAAAGCAATCCCTTAATTCATTAAGAACAAAACAACATTTAAAAACCAGGTCTGTGAAGGAAAAGACCTTAGTGAGATCCAGTGACACCCACCGTTTCCTCCAACACAATGTGCAGAATGTTCCTTTCTCAGCAAGGAGTCAGTCAACTGCAATTAGGTCAAGAATTCTAAAGTTCTAGAAAGAATAAAGGGGCAGAAGCTTGGCAGTGATTTTCTCCAAGGCCCACAGTCCTGAACCAGATGTGGTTAGTCTGCTTCAAGGACTGAAGTCCTCCTCTTGGTTCTGCCACCAACCACTGCACGACCTTGTCATCACCTCCCCTACACTGACCTCAGTCTCATCATCTGTAACTGAAGGCAGGTGCTGTATTTCCTGAGACAATGTTAATCATAGTCTTTTTCTCAGATCACCTCTAGTTGAATCAGCTGAACTGATTGTTAAAACACACATATTCCCAAGATCCCACCCTGTGGCTCCCAAATTAAAAACCCCTGGTCAGGAGCACCTGGGTGGCTCAGTTGGTTAAGCAACCAACTCTTGATTTCAGCTTGGGTCATGGTCTCAGGGTCCTCATACTGAGCCCTGTGTGGGGCTCCATGCTCAGTGGGGAGTCTGCTTGAGGATTCTCTCTCCCTCTGCCTCTCCCCTCTCTGCTCATGCATGTGTGTGCACACTCTCCCTCTCAAATAAATAAATCTTAAAAAACAAAAACAAAACAAAACAAAACACCCCCCCAAAAAAAAACAAACAACCCTGGGCAAAGGATATGGAATCTGCATTTTTATCCCCATCCACCAAGTAATTCTAATACACACAAATTTGAGAATTACTGACCAGATAAAGAACTCTATGGTGTAGGTCAGTGCTTTTTAAACTCTAATGAATACCTAAAATGCAGGGGATTTGCTCTGCATTACTAAGCTCCCAACTGCTGTTGCTAGTGGTTCCCGGATCACACTCTAAGTAGCAAAGCTTTATGTGATACTACACAGTCATGTAGGTTGGTTTGGGATGAAAAGAATATAGATAATGGTAAAGGGTGGGAGAAGAGTATAAGCATGGATAGAGACCTCAAAGACTTGCTTGGCTTGAGTGAAGACTTAGTTGATTGATGGATCACCTCTGGGTGACTTTGGTCCTTATGATAGAGAAGTCACAAATTCATAGACAGCCAACTTGGTTAAGTCCCCCACTCTGTCACTTTTTAGCTATGTGATCTGCAGTGTGCGATTTAAGTTTTTGGACCCTTAAGTTATGAATCTGCAAAATAGAGACCACCAAATACCTGCCTTACAGAGTTGCTGTGGACATTAAATGGGATCACATATATAAAATTCCCAGCCCAGTGCAACAATATCTGTCTTCTAGGAGTTTTGGGGACCCTTCCTAAGTCTTTACTTAGTTTCCTGTGTGGGACTGCTCATTGGCACTTGTCCTTCTCCCACAGATACACCACCTGGAGGGCAGCCACATCTCCATCATGAGAAAACTCTTGACTTTCCCAGGCTGCTGAGTGATTTATCACACAGCTGCTTTCCCAGACTTGGTAGGCTGATGACAATGCTGCCAGAGGCAGATGGGAGAGCTGGAGTCCAGTTGCTTGTCAGTGATGCTCAGTGGACACGCTTATAAGGCTTTTCACACTTTTTTGGCATCCTCCATGATCAGCCAGACACCAAAGACTGCCTACTGCACACCACATGCCAGCAGAGAAAGCTGCATGCACACATGCTGGCTGGACCACAGGGCAGCATAGTCTCTCTCTCCCGCTTCTTTTCATTACTTTCTATGTGGTTGTGGTCAACATGCCACCCGATTTTTCATGTGAAGTCCTTTAAATTTTTTTGACAGGCACTACTGTCCTTTTATCCTCAAATACTCACTAAACAAGAAAAGAGTTGCAATAATACGAACTTAACGTGAAGAGTTTTCATCTCTCTTCATAGTCATTTGGAGGGGTTATCATCAAATATTTCTTTAGCAATTGCAATTTGCTTAGCAGCATTCCAGGTACTCAAGGGAACCTATAACCAAATCACCTGGTAAATTGCTTGGTTAGGCTATAGGAAGCAAACCATGAAAGTGGCTTTCTTTTTCCCTTTTTTTCCTGTGTTGTCCTCAAGTTTGACTGTATATTGGAATCACCTGGAGAGCTTTTAAAGATATACTGATCTCTGGAGGTAATCTTTATCTTGTCTTTGTGATAAAACTTTTCTTGTTTGATTTATTATTTCACAGCCTATGTATGTAGCCTAAACAATACAGTTTAGTTTCCCCCAGTTTCCTATTTTTAAATAAATAAAATTATACTATATGGTTAAAAAAAAAAAAGAGAGAGATCTCTGAATCCCATACCAGAAATTCTGATTTAATTGATTTGGATGCTGCTTGGACATTGGGAATTTGAAAACCAGCCAAGATTGAGGATCACTATCTTAGGAATTAATAAAATCCACACAATTTTCCTGTCTCAATTTTTAATCACCATTTGTTTTCAAGACCATGGTTTACAAAACTTTTTCACTGAAATAATCTGTTCAAACCTCAAAACAACCCCTTTAAGCAGTCTGAATTTGTATATTAGTTTGTGTATTTTTTTTTTTTATGTTAGTCACTATACAGTACATCATTAGTTTTTGATGTAGTGTTCCAGGACTCATTGCCTGTGTAAAACACCCAGTGCTCCATGCAATACGTGCCATCCTTAATACCCATCACTGGGCCAACCCATCCCCCCAACCCTTCCCCTCTAAAACCCTCGGTTTGTTTCCCAGAGTCCACAGTCCCTCATGGTTTGTCTCCCCCTCTAAATTTCTCCCCCTTCATTTTTTCCTTCCTTCTCCTAACATCCTCCATGCTATTCCTTATGTTCCACAAATAAGTAAAACCATATGTGTATATTTGTATGTTAGTCTCAATTTGAATATTTTTTAAAATTGGAGCTCTCAGAGAGGTTAAATAACTTGTCCTAGGATAGGCAGCTGATAAGGGAAAATAATCCTTAAATCCATGAGTTCTGGCTCCCACTATTCTTTCTATTACTTTGTAACTCCCTTAATTCAGAGCTTCCCATTAGCTGTGGCATTGGCCTGAGACAAGAGCATGACACCTAAACTTTGGGATCCCTGATACGGTTCAGAGAAATTGTCAAGAATCTGTTTTATTAGCCAGTCCTGCTCCATTTCATCCTGGTAATATGGGAAGGGGATTTATTTACTAATCTCAGAGCCTGTGCTGCTGAGGTAGGGATTTTTGGGAGACATCTCCAAGAACAAAAGAGTAGGGAGACACCATTTCCCTCCCTCACACCCCAGACTACATACATGGACACCTTTGGGAACCAGTGCAGCTCCAACACTCTCCACCAAGCTTGCTAACAACCTGTCCTGTGCTGTTTCTGTAGATCCACCCTCTCCAGCTGGGCAGGCCTCAGCACAATTTTTCCCAGGTGACTGCAGCTTTCCTCAACAATAGACCAGAGTGGGTCTTGTTGGCATTTTGCACACCACCCCTGCACACTCCTATAACCTGCCCCTTCTTATATCCCTTGGCTGGAGCCCACCTGAGGTGGTGCCACAAGACTGGCAGTGTGCAAGAAGCCCCAACAGGGGCCAACACCTTTCCAAAGTGACTCCTGTCACCAGGGAGAGGGGAAAATAACCACCCCACCAGTCCAACTGTGGCTCCAGCAAAGCCCTACAGTTCAGTGCTACTACATATTTGGCAAATGTCTGGTCTGACTCAACTCAAGTCCAGGCAGCCCCCAGCAAAGAGAGACATTGCAGATAACTGGACTGAAGGCAAAAGTGGCTCAGCCACAACAACATGGTGCAAACAGCACACATAGGAGACAGCCCTGAAGCACCAGGGTCTAGTGAGCAGGGGACATTGCACTGTAGGGCACTACAGGACCTCTTCTTCATAAGGCCACTACTTTCAAGAGCAGGAGACATAGCTGACTTTCCAAACACACAGAAACAGACACAGCATTGGACAAAATGAGGAGCTAGAAGAAATGCCCCAATGAAAGAACACGACAAAATCACAGCAAGAGAGCAAAATGAAAAAGAGATTTGTAATAAGGCCTCATAGACAATTTAAAGAAATGGTCATAAAGATATTCAATGGACTTGATAAAAGAGTGGAGGACCTCAGTGAGACCCTCAACAAAGAAATAGAAAACATAAAAAATCAGAGATAAGGAACTCAATAATTGAAATTAAAAATATACAAGATGGAATAAATAGTACACTAGAGAAAGCATGAGAACAGATCAGTGACCTGGAAGACAAAGTAATGGAAAGCAAGCAAGCTGAACAAGGAGAGAGAAAAAAATAATAAGAAGAATAGGCTAAATGAAGTTAGCAACACAATCAAGTGTAATAACATTGGAATTATAGGGACCACAGAAGGAGAAGAGAGAAAAAAGGGGGCAGAAAATTTATTTGAAGAAATAATAGCTGAAAACTTACTGTATCTTGGGAAGAAAACAGAAATCCATATCCAGGAGGCACAGAGAGCCCCCAACAAAACCAACCCAAGAAGGTCCACACCAAGATACATAGTAATTAAAATAGCAAAAAGTAGTGATAAAGAGAGAATTTTAAAAGCAGCAGAGAAAAGTAAACAGTTACAAACAAGGGAAACCCCAAAAGGCTATCTGTTGATTTCTCAGCAGAAATTTTGCAGGACAGATGAGATTAGCATGATATATTCAAAGTGCTGAAAGAAAAACCCCTGCAGCCAAGAATACTCTATCCAGCAAAGCTATCATTTAGAATAGAGAAGAGGCTAAGAGAGTCCCAGAAAAACAAAAGTTAAAAGGATTCATGATCATCCCTATAAGAAATGTGAAAGAGGACTCTCTGAGTGGGAAGGAAAGGTCATAAGTAGGGGTAAGAAAAGTAGGAAGCACAAAAGAAGTAAAATTAAGTATATCTAAAAAAAAAAAAAAATCCCTTGGCTGCAAGAGATTCACAAAATAAAAGGATGTAAAGTATGACACCATATACCTAAAACATGGGAAGGAGAGGAATAGAGAATGGGTTCAAACTTAAGTGGCCATCAATATGGACTGCTATATGCATAAGACATTTTATACAAACTTAATGATAACCACAAATCAAAAACTGGTAATAGATATGCAAAAAAGAGAAAAGATTCCAAGTATTTCTTTAGTGATAGTATTTCTTTAGTGAGAGAAGACAGCAAGAGAAAAAAGGAACAGAGAAGAACTACAAAAACCACCATAAAACAAGTAACAAAATGACAATAAGTACATACCATCCAATAGTTACTTTGAATGTAAAGGGACTAAATGCTCCAAACAAAAGACATAGGGTGACGGAATGGATAAAAAAGCAAGATCCATCCATATGCTGCCTACAAGAGACTCATTTCAGACCTAAAAATACCTACAAATTCAAAGTGAAAGAATGGAAAAGCAATTATCATGCAAATGGAAGTGAAAAGAAAGCTGGGGTAGGAATACTTATATTGGACAAAATAAACCTTAAAACAAAGACTGTAACAAGAGACAAAGAAAGATACTACATAGTAATAAAAGGAACAACCCAACAAGAAAATGCAACAGTTGTAAATATTTATGCACCCAACATGGGAGCACCCAAATACATAAAGCCGCTAATAACAAACATAAAGGAAGTAATTGATAGTAATACCATAATAGTAGGGGATTTTAACACCCCACTTACATCAAGGATAGATCATCCAAACAGAAAATCAACAAGGAAACAGTGGCTTTAAATGACACATCAATTCAGATGGATCTAACAGATATATTCAGAACATTCCATCCTAAAACAGTAGAATACACAATCTTCTCAAGTGCACATGGAACATTCTCCAAAATAGATCACATATTAGGCCACAAAACAATTCTCAACAATTTAAAAAGACTGAAGTCATACCATGTATCGTTTCCAACTACAATGCTATGAAACTAGAAATCAACCACAATAAAAAGTCTGGAAAAAACACAAACACATGGAGGTTAAATAACATGCTATTAAACAACAAATGGATCAACCAAGAAATCAAAAAGGATTTAAAAAAATACATGGAGACAGATGAAGATGAAAACACAATTGTCCAAAATCTTTGGGATAGAGCAAAGGTTGTTCTAAGAGGAAAATTTACAGCAATACAGGCCTACCTCAAGTAGTAAGAAAAATCTCAAACAACATAACCTAACACCCCAAGGAGCTAGAAAAAGAAGAAGAAAACCCAAAACCAGAAGAAGGAAGGAAATAATAAAGATTAGAGCAGAAATAAATGTTCATAGGAACTTAAAAAACAAAACAAAACAATAGAACAGATCAATTAAACCAGGAGCTGGTTCTTTGAAAAAAATCAACAAAATTGATAAGCCTTTAGCCAGACTCACCAAGAGAGAGAAAGAGAGGACTTAAATAAATAAAATCAAAAATGAAAGGGGAGAAATAACCAACACCACAGAAATACAAAGGATTACAAGAGAATATCATGAAAAATATAGGCCAACAAATTGGACAACTTAGAAGAAATGGGTGAATTCCTAAGAACATATAACCTCCCAAAACTGAAGCAGAAAGAAATAGAAAATTTGAACAGACCAATTACCAAGACTGACATTGAATTAGTCACCCAAAAACTCCCAACAAACAAAATTCCAGGACCAGATGGTTTCACAGGTGAATTCTACCAAACACTTAAAGAAGAGTTAATATCTATTCTTCTCAAATGATTCCAAAAAGGAATCCAAAGAAGAAGGTAAGCTTTCAAATTCATTCTATGAGGCCAGCATTATCCTAATACCAAAATCAGATAAAGACACTACAAATAAAGAGAACTACAGGCCAGTATTTCTAATGAGCGTAGATGCAAAAATCCTCAACAAAATATTAGCAAACCAAATCCAACAATACACTGAAAAAAATCATTCACCACAATCAAGTGGGGTTATTCCTGGAATAAATGCTTTAATATTCATAATTCAATCAACATGATACATCACATCAACAAGAGAAAGGATAAAAATCATATCATTTCAATAAAGGCAGAAAAAGCAATTGACAAAGTACAACATCTGTTCATGATAAAAACCATCAACAAAGTAGGTTTAGAGGGCACATACCTTGACATAATAAAGGCCATATGTGAAAAACCCACAGGTAACATCATACTTAATGGTGAAAAACTGAGAGCTTTTGCCTTAAGATTAGGAAAAAGAATGTCCAGTCTCACCACTTTTATTCAACATAGCAGAAGTCCTAGCCACAGCAATCAGACAACAAAAAGAAATAAAAAGCATCCAAACTGGTAAGGGAGAAGTAAAATTTTCACTATTGGCAGATAACATGATACTATAAACAGAAAACCCTAAAGACTCAACCAAGAAACTCAGAACTAATAAATGGATTCAGTAAGGTCACAAGTTACAAAATCAATATACAGGAATCCATTGCATTTCTATACATTAATAATGTAGCAGAAAGAGAAATTAAGAAAGCAGTCCCATTTAGAACTACACCAAAAATAATAAAATATCTAGAAATAAACTTAACCAAGGAGGTGAAAGACCCATACTCTTAACACTATAAAACACTGATGAGAGAAACTGGACAAATAAATGGAAAGATATTCCATGGTCATGCAAAGAAGAACAAATACTGTTAAAATGTCCATACTACCCAAACCAATCTACAAATTTAATGCAATCCCTATCAAAAAACCATCAGCATTTTCCAAAGAACTAAAAAAAAAAAAAAAAATCCTAAAGTTTGTATGGAACCACAAAAGACCCTGAATAGCCAAAACAATCTTGAAAAAGAAAAACAAAACTGGAGGTATCACAATTCCAGATTTCAAGTTATACCACAAAGTTATAGTAATCAAAACTGCATGGAGCACTGGGTGTTATACACAAACAATGAATCATGGAACACTACATCAAAAACTAATGATGTAATGTATGGTGATTAACATAATTAAAACAAAACAAAACAGTATGGTACTGGCAAAACAGACACACAGATCAATAGAACAGAATAGAAGCCCAGAAATAAACCCATGATTATATGATCAATCAGTCTTCAACAAAGCAGGAAAGAATATGCAATGGGAAAAAGACAGTCTCTTCAACAAATGTGTTGGGAAAACTGGACAGTCACAGACAAAAGAATGAAACTAGACCCCACTTTCTCACACCATACACAAAAATAAACTCAAAATGGATCAAGAGCCTAAATGTGAAACCTGAAACCATAAAAATCCTAGAATTCTAGAGAGCACAGGCAGTAATTTCTCTGACATCAGTTATAGCAATATTTTTCTAGGTATGTCTATCGAGGCAAGGGAAACAAAAACAAAAATAAACTATTGGGACTATATCAAAATAAAAGGCTTCTACACATGAAGGAAACAATCAATAAAACTAAAGGACAGCCTATTGAATGGGAGAAAATATTTGAAAATGACATATCTGATAATGGTTTAGTATCTAAAATATATTAATAACTTATACAACTCAACATCAAAAAAACCCCAAATAATCCAATTAAAAAGTAGGCAGAAGATATGAGCAGATCTCTCTCCAAAGAAGGCCAACAGATACATAAAGAGTCTCAATGTCACTCATCGTCGGGGAAATGCAAATGAAAACCAACATGAGATATCACCTCATACCTGTCAGATTGGCTAAAATCAAAAACACAAGGAACAACTATTGTTGGCTAGGATATGGAGAAAAAGGAACACTTGTTCAGTGTTGGTAGGAACACAAACTGATGTAGCCACTGTGAAAAACAGTATGGAGATTCCTCAAAAATTAAAAATAGAAATACCACATGATCCAGTAATTCTACTATTATTTACCCACAGAATATGAAAACACTAATTTGAAAAGATATATGCACCCTGTTTTTATTTCAACATTATTTACAATAGCCAAAATATGGAGGCAGCCCATATGTCCATCAACAGATGAATGGATAAATAAGAAGCGGTATACAGGGGCACTGGATGGCTCAGTCAGTAGAGCATGCAACTGCTATCAGGGTTGTACGGTTGAGCCACACATTGGGTATAGAGATTACTTAAAAATAAAACCTTTAAAAAAAACTGATACACACACACATATATATATATATTACTTAGCCATGAAAAAGAATGAAATCTTGCCATTTCCAATATGGATGGATCTAGAGGGTATCATGCTAAGTGAAATAAGTCAGTCAGAGAAGGACACATAACATATGATTTCACTCATATGTGGAATATAAGAAACAAAACAAATGAACAAAGAAAAAAAGAGACAAAAATCCAAATTTCTAAATATAGAGAACTGATGGTTACAGGGCGGGGGCATGTGAGATGGGTGAAATAGGTGAAGTGTACAAGAGAACACTTATC
Organism: Mirounga leonina; assembly: GCF_011800145.1. Taxonomy (NCBI): domain Eukaryota; kingdom Metazoa; phylum Chordata; class Mammalia; order Carnivora; family Phocidae; genus Mirounga; species Mirounga leonina. The sequence continues at coordinate 25,786,203 of NW_023270839.1, read as the reverse complement.
ATGATGAACACTGAGTCACTATATTGTACACCTGAAACTAATATAACACTGTATGTTATCTATACTGGAATTAAAATTTTAAAAAGAAAAATAATTTAAGGATGGTGATAGTAGTGCTTTAAACCAAATGTGGTGTCCTATGTGACTATATAAGTTGCATGCCCATGAAATTGGCTCTATCCTTAGGGCAGCAAGACTACAATAGTGCTACACCAGCTACCCTTCTGTTGAGTCATTGGGAACAAATGAGACTTCCCTACATGCCACAGATAGTTATGTAGGCAGATGACCCTGGCTATCCATGGGATATCAGCAGGAGTAGCAACAGAATAAAAATGTGATGGAGAATGAATGCACTACGTGTCTCAGAGCAGCCAGGGAAGGACGGAGGATTTGTACAACTTGGAAAAAAGACAGTGGCTACTATAGACCGAACTGAGTACCAACATTGTCCAAGAAAGAGAGATCCTTGGATATTCTCCTCCCTAAATGAGATTATGTGGCAGCATATCTTGAGATGTTTTTCATACCTATCTACCTATCTAATCTGCATAGATCTGTACTTGATTTTTAGTGTTTTTAGCTTCCCACCCCAATCCCAAAGCAACAGTTGTCTCTGTATTTATTATGTCAGGGGAGAGGTCTACCAGCACAAAAGCAAGAAACTGTCCTAATACTCATCTCAGATTTGGGTACACAAGCCCAAAGAGAGGAGTGGATTCAGTATTCAAAAGTTGTCTGGCCTGAACCATGAAGACAGGATTTTCCACAGCCTAGAAGAGAAATTCTCCTGGTTTTGGGAGAGAGAGAAGACTACCACATCACTAACTGAGAGGACAAATACCCCAGGAATGACTTCATGGGCAACTAGGCTGATAGAATGACAGGCCCCTTTGGCCCTGAGCAGGGCCTGAGGACAGCTAAAAGCCTCCTGCACACCAGGAATGGCACAGAAGCAGCATCAGCATGCTGGAAGAGACAGAGGATATTTCACTGGACAACTTAGGTGGCCCGATGATGGAGGATCGCATGATGTGCAATATGACCCAACCCCACCTCCATGGGCATGGTTTCGCATAAGATTCCAGAAATCACTGGGAGGATGGAAAACATGAAAATGACTATTAGATTTCCTGGTAGCTTGTGGGAGGAAGAAGAGTAGAAGTTAAATTATAAAAAAGAGTCTTTGTTCTTGTACACCTGTGTTGGCGGACTGGGATTCATTCTAACTGCTCTGTGATGACACTATTTCCCAAGCTCATTCAGTTACCATTGCTTTGACTCTGCTCTCACTGGACACAGTTTCAATCTTTAGTTTGGTTTCCAGTTTGGACTTTTCCAGCAAGAAGAACCTGTTTGGACTGCCATGAATATTGCATTTCTCTTGGCAATTAAAGCTCTCCGTGTAAGTGAACAAAATTGCATAGTTCTGATTTATTAATTAGTCAATCCCTTGTGGGTTTGGTTAACATGGCTCAGTTCCCTGGGCCCTCACCACATGGATGTACTGTCAAGATGGAGTTTATGAATTCGCCAAAGAGAGGGCCACAATGACTCTCATAAGGTGCAGATACCCTGACTGAAAAGAACCATGACAGAAAAGGCCCCCTGTCCTCTCTCTACTGGTATTTTCTATTGTAAAAATAATATCATGAAATGATAAAGAAATATTTTTTTAAAAAGTCATGTTATGCAGACCATGTTGCAAGTCTGTTCCATCTAGTAAACTGAAAATTATTGCTTAATCAAAAACAAAGTTATGTTAATGTAATGTAGTAGTTAAGAATGCAGCCTCTGGAATCAGACTGCCCACGCTTATCAAATCTTGGCTTTGCCACTTAAGCAAATTATGATTTTTAGCAAGTTCGGAGAAATCGAGTAGGGACTGTTGTAAGGAATAAAGATATTAATATGTGTAAAACATTTTGTTCAGTGCTTCACATCTGTTAAGTGCTATACAAATGTTAACAACTATTTCTTGGTTTTATTGTTATTTTAAGTGTTCCCTTCCAGCCTGTGTCCAAATGCATGGATGTCATTTCATGTTGCACATAATTTATATTCCTTTCACTCTAACACTATGTCATAAATACTCTGTATTTCTATGGAGGCTTTAACTCTAATTTTTAATAGTATAATTTAATTCACTTAATAGTTGAGCACTTATTTAAAAATGTGCTATGTGACAGGGATATCAAAATGATGATAAATTAGAAAAACTGACAAAGGTGATGAATAGGAAACACACCAAAGAAGAAATATAAACGGCCAAAAGAGAGGCTTACCGTAACAAAAAGTCAAGAAATGCACATTTAGGCAATGTTACTATTTTTGCCTAGCAGATTGGCAACATTACGAATGAATATTCCCCTCTCCTGCTAGCCAAGTGTAAGCTAGTACAGGCATTTAATGATTTTTTTTTTAAAGAATGGCATTTTTTTTTTTTTAAGATTTTATTTATTTATTTGAGAGAAAGAGAGAGAGTGTGCGAGTGAGCATGAGCAGGGGTGAAGGGGGACAGAGAGAGACTCCCCACTGAGCAGGGAACCTGATATGGGGCTTGATCCCAAGACCCCGGGATCATGACCTGAGCCAAAGGCAGCCACTTAACTGACTGAGCCACCCAGGCGCCTCCAGGCATTTAACTATTAACATTTAAAATGCATAGAACCTGTACACCAACCATTTTACTCTTCCATATCTACTTTCAAAAAACAGCCGTTATGTGCTTTGAGACCAAAACAAGGATGTTCACTATAACATTTGTAATCATGTAAATTGAAGACCACATACTGCTCATCGCTATTTGGGATTTTCATATAAATTGTGATATACTTATTCTTAGAAAGAATGTGTTCTACCTATCATCAGTACTGACATGGAAAACTTCCAAGGCTTGTTGCTAAGTAAACAAGCAAACAAAAAGTTGCAGAAAAATACGTACAGCAAAACAGCATTTTCTTAACACACAGTCTGAACAAAATATATAGCTGGATACATAAATATGTAAGTACATATGTGTATATGCATATATCAACATATATGTATACCTTGTAGGTGTGTTTGTGTGTAAATATGTTGAAAATTGTCTGGGAGAGTCCATAACAACAACGGCCATCTTTAGATATGAAACTAATATTGGTCAAGGGACTTTAGCATTTTTTCTATTTTTAAATGTTTTTAAGTACTGTTTGTATAATTAAGGATGAACTTTTAAAAATTAGAAGATGAATCAGATAAGTTTCCTGAATCCTAAAGTTACTATTCCACTGAGTTGAGATATAACAATTTATTTAGCCACTGACCTATATTTGGCGGTTTACATTGTTTCCATTCTTTTACATTTATAGATCTTTATACACTGCAGCTCCTTTTTCTTTTTGATTTATTTCTCTAGGATAAATTCCAAGAATGGGATTATTGGATAAAATGGTATAAACATCTTTCTGGCTTGTGATATATTTTTCCACATTGCTTTCCAAAAATGTTGTGCTTCTCTTTCCCCATCATTACTACAAAAAAGCGAGTGAGCTCTCCTACCACCTGGCATCAATCTACTTTTCTATTACCAACTCCTCATTCTCAGGAATGTGCACTTTTCACTTCAGTTTTCAACCTGTTTTAGAATCGACACCTCCTGGAGGACCATCAGTTTATACTCTTCCTCCCATGCCTAGCGTGCATGTATATTCATGAAGAAGAGATACAATTAACATTCCCATTTTATAGATGAGAGTACTGAAGCTCACAAAAATCAAGTAACTTGCCTAGGGTCCCATAGTTAACATGTGGTATAGTCTCTACTTGTAATCAAGTCTCTGTACTCTCTGAATCTAGATGTGGTTCTCCATCCATTTGGAGTGAGCAGAGTTGGTTTGAATCCAAGTACCTGTTGCATACACATAGGGTCCACTTCTGCCATGGCTCTCCTACTCCATCTGGTCTCTTGGCACCAGCCCATGTTTGTGTCCTTCCTACTTCTCTGTGTCCTTCCTCTTGGTCTTCTTCTCAGATTGCCAGATTGTGTTTCACATATTCAAACTCCATTTCTTCTCTATTTTATCTACTTTAACCAAAGTACTAGACTAGTGACTTTCATCCTTGGGGAACTTAAACCAAAATGAACCAAACTGAGGCTTGGACTCCATCTCTAGAAATCCATATTCATTGATCTGGGTTATAGTCTGGGCCTGGAACTGAGAATTTTTTTTTTAAGTTCCCCTAAAACTTAGAGTGAAAACCTGTCTTAGATGCTATTTTTGCTTTCCCCTCCTGAGTTTAGGTGGCAACATGGCTTTTTGTTTGGTAATCATTACCCTCTCTCCCTTAGCTACCACTACCACTCACATTCACTTGTCTGCCCTGCTACTATTCTGCCTGTTCTATTCTGTCCCTTTGTGCTCTGCTTTAGCAAAAGCACCTTGCTCTTCTTCTTCTTTTTTTTTTTTTTTTAAAGATTTTATTTATTTATTTGACAGAGACAGAGATAGCGAGAGCAGGAACACAAGCAGGGGGAGTGGGAGAGGGAGAAACAGGCTTCCTGCCAAGGAGGGAGCCCGATGCGGGACTCGATCCCAGGACCCCGGGATCATGACCTGAGCCGAAGGCAGACGCTTAATGACCGAGCCACCCAGGTGCCCGCACCTTGCTCTTCTTACCTTCAAACCTTTGCCCTTGCTACTGCTACTGCCCACAGCCACTCCCCTCTCCTCTGTCCTAATTCTGTTGAGCTGAAGTTTTGCCTCTTCCACTCAGATCTCTTACATCACAGCCCACACAGGTGGCTACTTCTTTCTGAACTCCTATTTCAATTCTCACCCACTTCATTTTGTTAGCTTTTCATTTAGTGATGGAAGGTGGTGTATGATTTTCATGTGTGGACAGGAGGAAGCACTCTTAATGGTTTTTAAGAGCACAGGGTTGAGAGGAAGACTCATGTTTCAAATTCCAGGCTGCTGCTTACTTAACCACTCGAAGCCTCAGTTTTCTCATTTATTAATTAAAGATAACAGTGATATACATATATCTCACATAGCTTAGCTGAATGCATGGAAAGCATTTAGCACAGTACCTACTCTATGATAAAAGTTTGATACATGTTAACTATTAGAAATAGGATATATGGTAATAAGACTGATTTCTTTCAACTAAAGTAGTGGGAATTAAGAACTTAAGCATCCAAATGAGCAATTTCCCTTATCAACTGCCCCATAACTATTTGTTATATAGATACTTATTCTGATGATGTTACATTGCCCAGATCTTTTTCTTTTGGAGTTCACATGCTGCATGACAGAGCAAGTTTGTGAGTCAGAAAGAGAAAGGGCACTATCAACTCTTTCTCTGCTTCTTTTTATCAAAAAAAGGTAATATCCAATTTCCTTGCCCACTTTATTTATCAACTTTGGTGCCAAATGACCTTTGGCTTTTTTTTTTTTCTTGTAAGTTGAATTTAACCCAAGAGGAGAAAGATGCAGCTACTAAGACCATGCACAAAAAGTGTTAATAGATTTTTAAGGGAATTTCAGTACAGAAGTTCTCCAAAAAATGATCTCCTAAGGAGATTGCAAATGCCTAGAGAACAGGGGCTTTATCTACACGTAGGGTTCTTAACCTGGAGTTAACTGAATTTGCGTGCTCACTTTTGCCTTATAGGTTTTCCCAGTTTGAGGGGCTGTTACTTTATTGTTTTCAAAGGTATTTATGACAGAAAGGGGATAAGAATCCTTTTAAAAAATATTTTAAAGGTGGGGTGCCTGGGTGGCTTAGTTGGTTAAGAGTCTGCCCTCAGCTCAGGTCATGATACTGGGGCCCTGGGATTGAGCCCCACGTTGTCGGACTCCCTGCTCAGTGGAAGCCTGCTTCTCCCTCTCCCTCTGCTTTTCCTCCCCCCCCCCCACCACTCGTTCTCTACTGCTCTTTCCCAAATAAATAAAAAATTAAAAAAATATGTATTTTCTAGATACCAAGGCTCCTAGAAGAATGCTATAAAGTTAATAATAAATTTAAATATTTAAGGAATAAAAAAGTGCTTTCATATGCTAAGAGATGCTATTCATCAATTGTTGTAGCAACATTATTGTTATTTTAATGGTGGGGGATGGGTTTGAATGGAATTATAGACATTCCCTCAACCTCTCCTCCTTGACCTCACTTGTCCAGTGTTCCTGAAACAAACAAGTGCTAGTGTTCTGGTGTATGGAGTGTGACCTGGGAAAATAGGCTAGTTTTTCTCTTGGAATGAAGAAAACTGGACTGTCAAGATTGATACAGTGACTTTTCTGTTTTATTTTGATACATTCTAACACATTGAGTTAATTAAAACAAATGGCACTAGAGTTACTATTTGAAAGAACAGAGAAGTTAGCTTTCCATTGCTTATCTTCCCAATGCTATATTTTTTAGAAGGCTTTGTTTTAAATGGAGAGAGTCCAAAGGAGAACACAGCTATCTTGATTAAAAAACAAAGCAAGGTGGCGCCTGGGTGGCTCAGTCGTTAAGCGTCTGCCTTCGGCTCAGGTCATGATCCCAGAGTCCTGGGATCGAGCCCTGCATCGGGCTCCCTGCTCTGCGGGAAGCCTGCTTCTCCCTCTCCCACTCCCCCTGCTTGTGTTCCCTCTCTCGCTGTGTATCTCTCTGTGTCAAATAAATAAAATCTTAAAAAAAAAAAACAAACGTGAAAATTGGGAGAATTCTTTTCTCATTGTGCTTTTTTGTCCAGTGGTATGCTGGTAAACTGGTTCTCTAGGGGGAGAAAAACAAGTCCTAATTTGTAGTGTTTGCCAATTTCTGTGGTGTAAATATTCCCACTATGGCCAATTTCAAGCTACCAACGTGAGGTGGCTAAATGCAATTGGGAAGAAATGCAGAGAATTTGTTTTTGTGAGCAAATACAAGTTGGCTTCAGTAAACCACAGTTTATAACTCTCATAAACCTGCAGAAGGGTTCCTAGGGAGGTTCAGTTTTATAGTAGTACCCTTTGGAACAAGCAGATTTTAAGAGAAAAGAGTAATCAGAAAGAAATTCTATTAGAGTATATTGAAGGAGACTGAAATATATAGTTTCAAACATATTACTCAAACTCCCTGATAAAATTTGTCCTCCTCCACCTCAAACCACTGTTAAAAAGAAAACCACAGGCCCAAAATTGAGTCTCTTGTGCTAGGCCCACGACTGGGTCTCAATATCCTACCTAATTGCAGTTTCAACCTTCCCCAGGTATGTAATCTTTCTATTATTTATTTATTTATTTTATTAGTATGTTATGTTAATCACCATACATTACATCATTAGTTTTTTATTGTTATGTTAATCCCCATACATTACATCATTAGTTTTAGATGAAGTGTTCATGATTCATTGTTCGTGTATAACACCCAGTGCTCCATGCAGAATGTGCCCTCTTTAATACCCATCACCAGGCTAATCCATCCCCCTAACCCCCTCCCCTCTAGAACCCTCAGTTTGTTTTTCAGAGTCCCAGGAATGTAATCTTAACCAGTCAGTCTGGAATTTCCTGGTCAGCATAGGTAAGATGATACACCTAATAAGACCCTTTAGTCCCCTAAAGGAAGGTGACCTTGCCTGAAATGATCTTTTTGTTTGTTTAAGACTTCCTTGTTCTGCCTGTAAAAACCTGTCCCTTTCTCAGCCCTTTGGAGCTCCTTCTACTCTAGATGGGATGCTCCCTGATTCATGAATCATTGAATAAAGCCAGTTAGATCTTCACACTCAGTTGAATTTTGTTTTTAACACCACTAAGACTTTTTCTCCCTTTTCTTCTTCCTTCTCTACCTACACTCAATTTTTTTTTTTTCTAGATTGACTACTCTACTGGAGGAAAGAGTCTTTTTGGGGAGCTGATTGGAGGTAGCATGGGGAGGGGTGGGCTACTCTTTGATGGACAGGAGAGGAGGGGAGGTGTAGGAATAGCAGGACACTAATAATCTGTGTTCTATCACATTGTTTTCCCATGTTTAAAGAAAAAGAAAAAATTGAGAAAGAGTAAAACTACCTTCTCAAAGTTTATGGTTTGAGAATTAACAAATCTTTCTAAACATCCTTTAGAAAAGAAAAAGCAGTATAAATATGATCCAAGTCTTTTTATTTTCTTTCCATTTACTTATGGGTACTTCTTAATCTGTACCTACATTTCAAAACCAATTTGACTGATCAAGTCTGAGTTAATAAAAAGTTAAAAGCCAAGCCAATTGTTCGTCTATCCTAGATGATTTTTATTTTGGCTATCTGGTCAAAATTGCAACATGACCATGAGCAAGTCATTTGGCCTTTCTGAACCTGAATTACATCATCTGACAAACAACAGGACTGAACCAAATGGTCTTGAAATTGCCTTCTAGCCATAAGAGTTTGTGACACCTATATTGAATTTAATAAGCAGCTTCATAATTTTTTTAATGAAATAGACTGATAATTTCTCCTTTTAAAATGTCATAAATCGGGGCGCCTGGGTGGCTCAGTTGGTTAAGCGACTGCCTTCGGCTCAGGTCATGATCCCGGAGTCCCGGGATCGAGTCCCACGTCAGGCTCCCTGCTCAGCAGGGAGTCTGCTTCTCCCTCTGACCCTCCTCCCTCTCATGCTCTCTGTCTCTCATTCTCTCTCTCGCAAATAAATAAAATCTTTAAAAAAAATAAAAATAAAAAAAATGTCATAAATCTGCTAGCTTGAATAAGTAGATGTATTTTATCTGACTTAACCAGAACTCTTCTGCCAATAGAAAAAAGAACTTACTCTTTAGACTACAATTTTCTCTGGTGCCCTTCCTAGATTTTGCTATTCATCAAAGTCATCTGGAGGAAGAAACCTCTCTGGAGTTGGAGGAAGGTTCTCAGTATACATTAAGAATCCTCCTCCAATGGTCATCAGCAATTCTAGGCCTTGAGGATTCATATTCTTTCAGCACACTTGATGTTCTCTGTGTTTCCTTCTGTTTCCTTCTGTTTCTGGCCCCCACAGTCTGCCCCCATCTCAGAGATCCTCATGGTCTAGCAAAAGGACAGGGTGAGTGAGCAATAGGCATGTCTTCCCATCCTCTTTGGTTTTGTATCACTTGGCTCTTACCTATCAAATACCTAATGATTCATTTCGTTTAGGAGACTCTTGAAAAATAATCATGACAACAATAGCTAATATTTACTAAATGCTTATTATTTGCTAAGGATTTTACAGACTCATTTAATTCCTAAAAACCACATTAATTCTAGCCCCATTCTACGCATAAAGAAACCAAAGCTTAATGAGTTTTACCCAAGGCCAGAATGAGTGACAGAAGCAATCCCAGGACTGCCTGATCTGTGCTCCTAACTCTGATTCTTGTGTGGTTATATCCAAGGCTCCTAAAATAAAACTAGGGGTGAAAAGCAGAAGGTCAAATAAAAGCTCTAAGATGGGAACTGCATTGCACAAGTTGTGCTAGCTGAAGAGAGGACATGGGCTGCTCAGAGGAAGGAGGCCACATACAGCTTTAAGGATCTGCCTCTTTCCCTTGCCTTGCTTCCCCATCCCCAGAGTGTCTTATTCAGGGGGCTTTGGGCTCAACCCTGTGCTCAGGCCTATCTGATTACCAAACTCAGTACAGGCAGTTAATAGTTACAGGTCATGATTCCCTGTCCCCCATTATTCTTATTTCCTTGCCTGCTGTGACTTATTCAGGTGTGTGAAGACTTGCTTGTGAATAAACATTTGCAAAAGTCGTCAAAAAACTATGGACTTAGGGCCTTTTCTACTGGGCAGAAAGACTGACCCTAGGATCATGGCTTCATTTTCATTCCCAAAGACTTTGAAACCCCAGTTCTAAGGGAAAGGAAATGATACACTGCAGAAAGTGTCCAGTCATTTGGGAGCTACAAAGGCATACATCTCTATTTTTTTTTTTTTTTTTGACAGAGAAAATGCACATGTGTGAGCTAGGGTGGGGGGTTGGTGGTGGGTGGAGGGAGGGCAGAGGGGGAGAGAGAGAGAGAGAATCTTAAGCAGGCTCCATGCCCAGCAGGGAGCCCAATGCTGGGCTCCATCTCACAACCTTGAGATCATGACCTGAACCAAAATCAAGAGTGGATGCTGAACTGACTGAGAAACCCAGGTGCCCCATACATCTTTAATTTTTAAAAAAAAATTTTTATCATTTTACAAAGGCATACATCTTAAAAAAAAAAAAAAAAAAAGGCATACATCTTAAATGGCACCTCCCTGCATTCTTCCATTTGGAAACTGGAGGTGTCCTGAGTCATGATGGAAAGTTAAAAGCTGTCCCCCAGCTTGACTTAATTCTCTACCTTGAAGATAATGAACGGACAGGATAAACTAAAAGTTTTCAGTTTAAATCTAGAATTTTTTCAGTCAATAAAACAGGATGACACATATAAGTATGGGAAGAACTCAGGAAGAAAGAGAAGATGCCTTTAAAAAAAAGTTTTGATGAATTGTCTGATAGAGAAATTCAAAGAGAAAGTAAGTTTGGTGCTTCTTTGATTGTACTTTGATTTTAAATGGATTAGTAGTTAAGAGGAAGTCCAGGGGTAAGAAGAGACCAGGGGCATATCTGAGCTTTGTAGGACCTGAATCTTAAATGATTTAGCACTTTTAAAGAAAAATAATATGAATATGAAATTAGGTATAGTGTCTTAGAAAAGCTCATGCGAGTGAGAAATCTTGAGATGAATCTTCATTAGCTTTATAGAAAATCCTTCCCTGGTTTACTTTAAATTTTTTTTTCCATCTAACTAGAAAACAGACATATCACTCTGAGATATTCTATGCTGAGCGACCAAAGGGTTAGTGAGAGATGTGAAGGGGATATGAAGAAGCCAATAAAACACAGGGGAGTGGTATTGCGCAATATTCAGAGAGAATGTCATATGTGTACAGGGTCTCAAACACCAGGATACTCTTTAAGAAAAGAATGCCCAGAGGTGCCCAGGGCCACATGGACTACCTATGTGGTTTTCTTACCCAGAATCTGAAAGGAGAGAGAAGGATCAATAACATCCAGACTAAAGTTACTTTTCATTCTCCCTTCTGCTTTCTAATAATTATATTTTGTTTTATATGCATCTTCACCATGGGCAATACAAACAGCCAGCATAATTCAACCACTACCCACCTCTCTTTTCTTTTTTTAAAAAATTTTATTTATTTGACAGAGAGAGACAGTTAGAGAGGGAACACAAGCAGTGGGAGTGGGAGAGGAAGAAGCAGGCTCCTTGCTGAGCAGAGATCCCAAAGCGGGGCTCGATCCCAGGACCCTGGGATCATGACCTGAACCGAAGGCAGACGCTTAACAACTGAGCCACCCGGGTGTCCTTCTTTTTTTATTTTCTACTTTTATCAAATGATGCTTAACTATCAAAATAATGAGATGTTTCAACCTGTGAGTTAAGAAACATTTATGAGACATGTAGAACATTTTAAACTTTGAAAACATTTTAATCTTCATCAGATTTTTTACAACTAGTTTTAGACACCTCAAAATGTAGGGTTAAACTAAACTGCAATGTCCCTTTAAACTCTGGAGCAATAGAAGAAAAAAAAAAAAAGGGCCCGAGATGGTGCCAGCTCTGCAGACTGACCAGCACTGTGGAGAATTCTAATTTTACAGAGTGGAGTTGATTTGGATGGTCTTATTACTAGTCAAAAGAATCTTAAACCCATTCAGCAGCTGACAGCCTGTGTTTAAATTGGAAAAGAAAGATTGTCAGAACCTCTAGTGGTAACAGCACAATCCAGCAGCAAATTCCATGAGTTAAGTAGAAAAGATGGTACCTTTAGAGCAACTAATGGAATGCACATAAGAGCCACTAAAAAACAAATATCTAAGCTTTAAAATATTTTACCAGAAAATGAGCAACAAAATATATTGCAGATCAAATACAGATGGACAAGAGAGGAGGTTTCAAAAACAGCAGATTGGCAGAAGAGCTTGGGAGACACAGTAATAGATTCTCTCCGTCCTGAAGGGAAGCCAGCAGTCGGCAGGAGGGCTAATTTCTCTGCAGATTGGCACTCAACTTCTCATAATAATCAATAAAAAAATGTTGGATGCCTAGTCTCTAGTTCTTGTGAGATTGTCCAAAGTGCCTTGGGCCAAGATACTAATGCATCAGAAAGGAGCATGAGAAAGGCAAGAAGGCTTCTCACTATGCCTTCATTCAACTCCCTTTCCACATGGCCCAATGTGGAGCCCAGGCAGACGAAGGGCACTTTCCAACATAATAGAGATAGGTAGGACACTCTCAGCAAGAGAGGCTAGAGCAGCATTTGTAATTATAGTCCAGAAGGAGATTCAGTGACCCTACATTAGTGTGTTTTGTATGTTTGTGAGGGTGAAAGAGGGAGTATCTATCCTTCCTTCCTTCCTTCTTTCCTTTCTCCTTCCCTCCCTTCCTTTTTCCCCTGTATTCTAGGAAATTGCTCAACTTACACACCCTAGAATCATAGTTTTATATAGTATGAGGCTTATCCAATTTTCTTCCCATCTAATGTAATATAGGCAGTAGTTTGTCCCAAGTCAGAGGAGGCAGCGTAATTGACCATCCATCCATCCATCCAGTAAACCTTCATGGGCAGTTGTCCAGGTAAAATGCAGTATTTTTAAATGTCACAAAATACAATTCCTGTTTCAAGGAAAGCATGGTCCAGTTCAGGGCTAAGATTTTTTTTTTTTTTTTAAAGATTTTATTTATTTGACAGAGACAGATAGCGAGAGAGGGAACACAAGCAGGGGGAGTGGGAGAGGGAGAAGCAGGCTTCCCGCTGAGCAGGGAGCCTGATGTGGGGCTCGATCCCAGGACCCTGGGACCATGACCCGAGCTGAAGGCAGACGCTAAACGACTGAGCCACCCGGGTAGGGCTAAAATATTTCTATGATAAATTTAATTAAGTGACCAATGAGTGATACTGATAATATAGAAGGACCACAAAAGGCTTAGAAAGGCCAGGAAAGGCTTAAAAGGGGAAAAGAGACTTGATCTAGATTTCAAGTGGATGGAAAGATTCTTAATATCTTATAAAAGGTATGGAAAAGCCCTCTCATGTATGCTATGGAATGAATGTTTGTGTTCCTCCAAAATTCCTAATCTGAAGCCCTAATCCCCAAAATGATGGTGTTTGGAGGTGGGGCCTTTGAAAGGTAATTAGTTCATGGAGGTGGAACCTTCATGAGTGGGATTACTGCCCTTATGAGAAGAGGCATGAGAGAGATGATCTCTCTCGGCCATGTGAGGATAAAATGAGAAGACGACTGTCTACTGCCAGAAAGTAGGTTCTCACCACACATCAGACCTGCCAGACCTCTGATTTTGGACTTACCTGCCTCTAGAATATGAGAAATAAATGTTTATTATTTAAGGCACCCAATCTATGGTAATTTTTGTTAAAGCAGCCTGAACTAAGATAATGTATATGAATTTGGGAAACTCACATAAGAAGGAAAGTGGGAGTTTGAGTATTGAGGGAGACTGAGTGCAAAAAATGGTCACAGTTTTATGCTCCTTCCCATATTCATACCATTTGCAATGTGACTTTGTAGCCCTTCTCATCAAGAAATAAAATCTATTTCCCTACCTCTTAAATCTGAGTTGGCCTCATAATTGCCCTCACTAATGAAATAGCAGAAGTAATTGTGTGGCAATTTTGAGCCTAGGGCTTAAGAGACCTTGCACCCTTTTTCACTCTCTTGGAACCCTGGACACCTGTCACATAAACAAGCTTAGTTAACAGGCAAGGATGAGAGACCATGTGGAAGAGAGCCCAGTTATCCCAGCCAAAGCCATCTTAGACTAGCCAAGAACCAGCAATCTCTAAACATGTGAGAGAATGCTGTCTATATTAGCAGGCTGCCCACTTGATCCATATGAGTGGGCCCTAATAAGATAAACACCCAGCTGACCTATATACTTGTGAGAAATGCTTATTATTTTAAACCACTATATTTAGGGGTGGTTTGTTACTGAGCAATAGCAATAGCTAAGAAGCTTAGGATCTTTGTTCTATAAATAATGTAAAGACTATTAGTAAATATTGTAATACAATAAAGAAGGTTCATTAGTAAGTTTCCTGTTAACATTATAGTAGTGGAATGTAGTGATAACTTTAGTCTATTTAAAATTAATTTTTTTTTATCAAAATAATAAATACACATAGTTTAAGAAGTGAAATAGTACTATAAGGCTTATAAAGAAAAAATGTAGTCCCAGGCTATGCACCTACCTATGCCCAAGTTTCTTAGCTTTCTCTTTTGAAAATATCTTCATATTTATGAATACTATGGTTATATTCTTTATGTTTACCTCCTTTAAAAATTATCTGTTGACTTCATGTTATGACAGATAAGAATTTTTCTGTCTCCCTGCTTCTCTTCTCTACCCCATATCCCTTTATCCCAATCTGTCAATTTAATAATTGACATTATCAATTTAGTATCACTTTTTTGGTTAAACGAACATTCAGTGTTTATATTATTATAATCTGTATAAATATTGTTCAATATTAAGGCATATATTATACTTTCTTTTTATACAATTTTTTCATTACTGCCTCACTCTTTCATTTGCTTAGTTTTCTATGTACCTATTATTTTTTCCCAAAAATATTAGATGCCAAAATTTTTTCAATTCTACTTTGTGCATAATCAAAAGCATCAGTTTATTTATTTATAATTAATAAACTAATTAATTTTTGGAGGTCTCCATCGTGAAGTTCTTTTGCTCTCATTTGGACTGGTTTTCTGTAGGTACAGCCATCACTCTAGCATTTCTTATGCTGAACAGCCTGTTTCCTGGTTCTCACATTTTCCTCTTTCCTGGTTCTCACATTTTCCTCTTGATTCAACCTCTTACTTTGGGGGATGATATCCTTCAGTAGCTTCTGGAGAATGAGAGCTTCCTTGGCCAAAATATCTTTATTCTAACTCAAGCTTAATTGTTTAACCAAGAATAGAAAATAAATTTCTATCAGAATTTCTAATGCATTGCTTCACTGTTTTCTGGCTTTCAAAGTTATGTTGACAAATTCCTTGAAAGACACAAATTATCAAAGTTTACTCAAGAAGAAATAAGTAACCTAAATAGTTTTACATATTAAAAAAAATTAATTTGTAGTTAAATAAAACTTTCTGACAAAGAAAACACCAGACCCAGATGACTTCACTGATGAATATTCTAAACATTTCATGGAGAAATAATACAAAATCTACACAGAAAATTGAATAGGAGAAAATATTTCCCAGTTCATTCTATAAGGCCAGCATTATCCTCACACCAAAACCAGACAAACATAAGAAAACTATAGACCTGAACATAGATGCAATAATCCTGAACAAAGTTTTAACAAATGAAATCCAGCTATTTATAAAAATTGATAATATATTGTGACCAAGTGTTATTTGGCTTGTGGAGGAACTGGAACTCTCATACTTTGCTGGCAAGAATATAAAATGGTATAGCCACTTTGGAACACAGTTTATCAATTTCTTGAAAAGTAATGCATACACCTACTATATAATCCAGCTATTTTAGTTCTAGGTATTTACCCTACAAAAATGAAGACATGTCCGTAGTGAAGACCTATCATGAATGTGTATAACAGCTTTGTTATAGTTAAAAACCGGAAACCCAAATGTTTATCATATGAATAAACTGGTGTGTCCGTACAATGGAATATGACTTAGCAAACAAAAGAAATAAACTATCGATACAATAAGAATATAAATTAATCTAAAATTATTTATGCTTAGGGTGCCTGGGTGGCTCAGTTGGTTAAACGACTGCCTTCCGCCCAGGTCATGATCCTGGAGTCCCGGGATCGAGTCCCACATTGGGCTCCCTGCTCAGCAGGGAGCCTGCTTCTCCCTCTGACCCTCCTCCCTCTCGTGCTCTCTCTCATTCTCTCTCTCTCAAATAAATAAATAAATAAAAATCTTTAAAAAAATAAAATAAAATTATTTATGCTTAGTGAAGGACACCAGACAGAAGAGAGAACATTCAGTGATTCCAATTACATAAAATTCTAGAAAATTAAAACTAAACTGATAGAAAGCAGATTAATTGTTGTCTGGAGACAAGAAAGGGCAACAGGGAAAGATGGAAGGGAGGATTTCAAGTAAAATTTGGAGAGGAATAGATATATTCATTATATTGTGGTGATGATTTTATAGATATTTAAATACATCAAAACTCAAAGAAGTGTACACTTTCCATTTATGCCCTTGTTTGTAAGTCAGTTATATCTCAATGAAACTTAAAAACGTGGATCAGTTTCATTTTCTTTGGCTTGGCTATCATCTCTATTCATCTTTATCTGCCTTTGAAATACCTGTGTGGTATCTCCAGTCTGACTCCAGCCTCTTTCCTTTCCACCACGTAAGGGAGATAGGAATGTAACACTGTCGAATCTCAGAAAGACATCTTAAAAGTAATGAAAGCAGTATGCTCAAGGGTATTCTTACTGGTTTCAGCTGTACAAGCAGAAGTGTATATTGCCTGTATCTATACTGGCAGTGACGTTTGCTGACATTAATTGCCTAGTAACTGGAGGCCTGGAATTCAAATTGAGCCAGTCAGCCAGACTTGAATGACCATGCAAATTACTTTTTGATCTTTAAAAAAAAAGAGAGGGGGGGGGTGGTGGTAGTTCTTAGCCCCATTCCTAGAGATTCTGATTTAGTAAGTCTGAGGTGGAGCACAGGGAAATTACATATAAACCAAGATTAGAAACAATAGCTTTAGGCAAAATTAACATTTTCACCCTTGCTTCCACTAGAACTTTCCACCATCATCAGGCTGCTGTCCTCTCTCCCTTTTACACCATATTAAATCCTGTCTCACTTGCCTAATTTCCATCTATGCCAAACATGGTGATCCACAATGGCAAATTCCACCTCTTCTTTTGTGACTAACCATTTCTTTCTACTTCATTTCTTCTCACCTGTCTCCAACCTCTTTTGTTTGAGTCAAAAGGACTCAAAGATCCCAGGCTAATACAAGGGTATTCCTTTCTCTGGGATCCAAGTCACTACGTAGGATGAAGTCCTCAGGGTTTCAAAACAAAGATTTACAGAAAATTAGCTCTTTTGCACCACACAAGTCACTGTAGCAAGTTTTCTTACGTGGCACCAGTGTTTCTTTACTTGCTCACCACATTGGTCTCTGTCTATGGACAACAAGTATTATCCTGTTTTGATTTTAGGGAAAATTAAAATTAAAGCCTAGAGCAAAGTTGTTTATTTTTGCCATCCAAATTTCTGAGAAGATATTTTAGATAAGCAGTTCACCACTGTCTTTGATCTCAAGCTATCAGCTTCAAAGTATAACATTTAAAAATAATTTTATGTGGTTTCTCTTATTTTGCCTGCCTTGCATGCATTGAAGTTTGTTTTAAGATGTCTCTTCTGTTTTTGAACATTTTTGTAAGATGGTCAAGTTAGATGTTTGTCCTTTGTGATAAAACCCAACAACTCCTTTATAGACATATCTCAGACTTAATTGATTATTGTATTAAACTGTGGTAATACAAATGCATTGCTCTTCCTTACATGACATTTGCTGAGAGTGCAGCATTGATGCTCACTCTTAATCTTTCTGGAAGAGCACTGGCTTCTGTTTTTTCTCTGCCCTTTGTAACTTTTCTTGAAGAAAAAAAGATTATACTTTGTATATCTAATATATTTGGAGGGAGGGAGGGCAGTTAACATTACTTCTTCTGCATGGTGGTGGTAAACTTTTATTTTTGTCAGGTCAAGGGAAAAATTGTGTTAAAGGTAGAATATTTGGACAATATGTTGCAGAAGGGATGTAAATATACCTCAAAGGTCTAGTCAAGGGTACATAATTGATTTTATCATTTCTGGTTGACAGTCTTAGAGACAGTAGAATATAGTGGGCATAGATAAAAGCAGTAGTAGCACTAGTTATCTAGAACTGGGAAAAGTGGTTTCCAAATTCTGTTCTTCCACCTATGTGATCTTGGGCAAGGTTGTTCATTCTTTTGTTTATTCAATTCACTCATTGCCCAAGTATGTCTTTCGCATCATCTGTGTCAGACATTATGGAAAGCTCTGGTAATACAGGGGGAGAACACAGTCCTTGCTCTTATAGTGTGTGGCAGGCATGAGACTATGCCTCAAAGATCTCCAACTATGGCCTCAGATTCTGTGCTCTGGAATCCACTGTACCGTTTGTACAAGACCACACTTCCCTTGGCCTGCTTTCCACCACTGACTGACTGTGACAGAGATGCTAAGGCAAGTCCATTTCTGGGCGACCTGGTACTCATAAAGTTGTTGATTATGGTTTGAGAACTCAGTGACGGTCTTGCTGAACAGTCCTTAGATTCCTGTGCAGTGCCTTAGTCCCTTCCCACGCTGTCTTCTTTCTTTCACTCAGGGTCAGACTTGCATCAAGTTCTGATGGTTCTTGCAAACTTGGTGTCCCCTCCCCATTTTCTCTCTCAGGCATTTCTCATACTAAAAATCCTTGCACACTTAATCCCTTCTTGGTGTTTGCTTCTTAGGGAACCTAGACCAACTTATGGAGTATACATTCTAGTGAAGAATACAAGAAAGTAAACTCACAAATAATAGGTTATTTCAGACAGTGATGATTAAGATAACAAAATGGCAGAGTGGGATAGACTGATTGCCAGGGATAGGGGTGGGGAGAAGCCACTTTGTTCTTTAGCTTACATGGGCAGGGAGGATGTCTCTGAGGATGTTATATTCCAGCTGAAAGTCAAATAATGAGATGTACATACACTGGGGAGGAGGAGGTTGGGCAATGTGAAGGGCTGGGGCCCAACAAGAGCAGGATGTTTAGGGAATATAAAGGCAGGAATCTTGGTAGCATCCTCTAGGATAGCATGGCAGGAGGTAAGATCAGAAGGACAGATAAAAACCTGGTTCCACAGGGTTTCAAAGGCCATGGTAAGGAGTCTACATTTTATTCTAAGTGCAGTAAGAAACCATTGGAGAGTTTGAGCAGAAGTGTAAAAATCTTACATTTTTGAAAGATTACTTTGGCTGCTGAGAGAGCATAGACTGGAGGGTGGGACAACAAGTAGAGCAGTTAGATTACAGGAATCTAGGTGAGAGCTGGGATTGGTTTGGACTATGATAGTGATAGTGCTGCTGAGAAAAATAAAAGAATTCAAGATATGCTTTGCAGGCATATCTGACAAACTCCTTAGTTTTCTGTATCTTAATTTCATCATTTTAAAACTGGAGATCATAATAGTACCTACCTTTATAGTAGGTTATAGTAAAGATTATATGATAAGTGATATATAAAATGCTCAGCACACTGAATAAATGTTAACCCCTCTTCTTGTGGAAATGAATACTGGGTGGAAGAGAGTAAATTCATGCTGTATTCTAGTTCTGCCATGAACTCAGGATGTGGCCTCAGTTCCCTATCAGTATAATGTTGGGAGGGGATGGTGATTATAAAATCACAAACTATTAGAGATGTATGGGACCTTTGGGATTATTGATATCATCCTAACAGGGAGGGAAGAACAGGCAGCACAGGAAAATAAAACCATGTCCCGCAAGAAACTCTTGACACTGAACTATGTGGCTTTATGAGGCCTTTTCCATTATGAAACTCCAGTGATTCTCAGTACTCTGTAATTTTACTGATAAAGACCCCAGAGAGCCCTTATGGAAGAATTATCAGACTTTTGCTTAGTTCTTGGATCACTGTGTTTCTTTTCTCATCTGACCAGAGTTTGCAGGTTTCTCAGAAGCAATGCAGAGAATTATGTCAAATCAAAAGTTTGTTTTCTTTCCAGCGACTCTACACTTGTTCATGCAATGATTCATCTGATTGAGAGATGTTCTGCTTTCAACACTCCCTTGAGATCTTGATTTCTGCTTAGACTGCTTGAAAACCTCTGACTAGTAGTCTTAATATTAAAAGTAGAACAAAATATTATGCTCCTTTTGCCAAATAATAGGAAATATACAATACCACTCATGAAGTAATCTTTTCATTTTCAATTTTCTATTAAGGTAAAATTCAAACATTTTCAGAAGAAGAGAGAACACTACAAATGCTTTCATCCACCTTCAACTCATATCTAATTTCTTCAGTGAGTAAATAGCAAGGGGGGAAGTTGGAACTATTTTAGGTTAATAGACACTTAACAGGGTATTATACCTTCAGAAATAGTAGAGAATCTTGGTTGGACTAACTTTCCCTCAGATGGCAGTTATAAAATCTGGACAATATATATATTTTTAATTATTAAATTGGAAGGAGACCAAATTCAAAACTAGAAGAAAGTCTATCCTTGAAAGAAGAATTTCCACGAATGAGATTTGAAGGGTTGCAGGCTCTTGCCTATACAACTGCAACAGCAGAAAGCTACCATATTACTGATTTGAGATTATCAGACACAGTTTGGGGCAAGCAGAGCAGAAAGTTAGAGGGATAATCCTGGAAAGGAGATAACTACACAAGGGGAGAGTCCCAAACATATATAAAATCTGCCTAGAACCTTAAATGACTGCTATACATGGTCTAGGGAAGGCCCAGGGGGTCTTGAAAAATAACAGTAACTGGGAGGTGAATGAACTGTAGGGAGAGTTCATTTGCTGTTCACCACAAGGAAGACAGACCTGTGAGTTTGAGTCTATCCAAATTAACTACCTTCTAAAACAAGAATTACTCTTCAAAGAACTTAACAGAATCCAGAGACCCTACCCCGTATAGTTTATAATGTCCACTCTGGTAGTCTGTAGTGAAGATGTAGGAATAAAATATTCTCAGCCCCTGTTGTTAAGAGTGGAAACTGGTACAACCATTATGCGGAGCAATTTGGCAACAACCCTATAATTAGATGCGCACTCCTGGAAATTCCACCCATGGTATTCACTAAGAGAAACTCATACATATGCAACAGGATACACATACAAAAATGTTCAGTGAACATTATTTGCAATAGGGAAAAACCTAACAGTCCATCGATAAGTGAATGGGTAAATCATTTGTGGTACACACACACACACACACACATACACACTACATATTTAGTATGGTATATACTATGTGGTATGTACTATGTATATACTACATATATACAGTGAAATACTCTACAACAATTAAGTGAACGTGTATCAATATAAGTAGATCTAGAATTGTGTTCTCCAATGTGACAGTCACTAACCACAAAAAGTTATTGAGCACTTGAAATGTGGCTAAAGACATATTTTAGAATAATAATATTTTAGATATATTGGGTTAAATAAATTTATACTAAATTTAATTTTATCTGTTTCTTTTTGCTTTTTTATTGATATACTAGAAAAATTTAAACATTTATAGTTCATATTATATTTTTATTGGAGAGCACTGATCTAGAAAATATAATCTGAATTAAACAAGCTACAACATGAAACAATATAAAAGAATCTGTAAACACTATAAAACATGTAAAGCAATACTATCTACTGTTCATAGATCATATACATGCAATTAAAATACAAAAATATGAAGTGATATCCTCCAAACTCATAATAATGGCCACCCCTGGAGATGGAACTTGGAGAAACAAAGGGAATTTGAATTTTTTTTGTAATATTCTATTTTATTTATATAAAAAAAATCTGAAGCAAAAAGGACTAAATAATGTCTGATCATTATTGAAAGTGGGATATTTTTATGTTTTGTGTTTTAATATTTCAAAAATGAAATAGAGCAAAAAAATTGAGGTCAAACTAATATACAGGCACCCATTCATGTATACACACACACACACACACACTCACACTTTATTAACCCTCCAGCCTTAGGCACCATATTTAACCAAAGAATCCAGCAAAGACCAGCTTGGGGATATCCAAGTAAGTCTGAGACATTGAGGAGAGAGGCTAAGGTCCATGCACTGTCATCTGATAATTGTGTATATCTATATTTATAAAAGGTAATGATTTTTTCCTGACTATATGAAAGTACTATGTGCTCACTGTAGAAAACTTGGAATTTTTCAAATGTTTAAAGAAAAAGATTTCCCATAAGCCCATCACTAAGAAAAAGTCAGTGGATATTTTTTTTTTCAGTCTCTGAGATTTGGATTTTACTTTTGCTAATACTTGACAGATATTTTGAAATGAACCCCTTAATGAAATAGGACTGTCTTTGATCAAAGTAATCTTTGCTCTAGATTGGGTTTGTGATAGCTTTCTTTCTTACTTTTAAAAAATCAAAACAAAAATAAAGCCAATAGCTAATATTTACTAAAGGGGACATCCTGTATGATTTTCAGTGTAGGAACTATTATAATTCCCATTGTATACAGAGAAAGATGAGGATTAGGAAGGGGGTTTCTATTATAATTCCCACTTCATTGATAAAGAAACAGGTTTAGAGAGGTTGAGGAGCTTGCTGAGATCATAGAGGTAATAATGATGGAGATGTCCACACTTCCAAATAAGGTCTTACAGACCCCAGAGTGTGTACTCTTCCTCTATCCTCTACCATTCTCCAGCACATGAACTTATTTCCTTTTGCTAACTGGTATAATGTGCCAATGTTTGAGACCAATTGAGAAACATATATGATACAGAATCCATCAGACATTGGTACAGCCAATCAGATAACTCTTATCTTTTATAAAGACATCTTTTTCTTCAGTTTCTCTCACTAGGCCTGTCAAGTTTGGGTTGGGTGCCTGTTGCCAACTCCTGGTTCCACTTAGTTGGTGCTTAGAAATGGTCCATAATGCTAAGACTTTAAATGGCTTATTTTTGCATTGCATGTTGCAGCCCTAGGAGGAAATTTGTGTGGTTACCAGCTTATAAAAATAAGGAAATGAGAACCATACTCAATAGGAAAGTGGAGTGCCAGTAACTAGGGCTAGGGACTAACTTTTCAAAATATGATAGGAGATGGAGGTGGGGTAGAGTGTGGAGACACTTTAGTCAAAAAACTGAGAGCAACAGACTCTGGGCACTTAACAAACTCTAGTAACTCTATAGCAGATGGAGAGGAAGAGATCCTCAAGCTAATTTTTCTTCAACTTCTATCCATTGGAGGCTGAGAAGCAATCATCACTGGGGGCTTTGGAAGTTAAGATGACATGTTGATTGGAGTGGGCCAAAGGAGAGATGAAAGCTAATGCACCTGTTGCTGGGACCCAGCCACTCCTTTGACTTTAAACCAGAATTCCACCACAATACCCTTCCCATTCGATTGTTGGAATGGGTCCCAACAAACACTGGTTTTGAATTTCATTACTATTCTAGGTTCTATCAAAGGCCTGGGGTTTCATAATATTGCATACATATGATGGGTATTTATTAGCAAGAGAACACTGTTTTCCATAATGATGTAGAACACAGTCCCTGAGGTCAGGGTGCCGTGAATTAGTGAATGGAAAAAAACTCCAAGCATGTATCTGAGACCTTTACTATTAATGTAGAATGAAATGTGCACAGGAAAAAAAAAAAAAGAGTAACATAAAAAGTGAAGGGAACAAGCTCCTGATTTTCCTACTCTTTAACCTAGATCAAGGAATGGAAATTAAGTGTAGTCAAAAAAATTTTGCTTCATCTGCATGTGTCTGCATCAATTCTCTCTCCTACCAAGGGGTGGGTATTTCAAGGAGAAGAATTATTTTCTGGGAAAGAGAGCCAATGCACCAATTTTTAACTGAAAGGGAAAAAAATGACAAAGCAAGGGGGAAAATAATTGGACAGTAGCATCTCTGAAATTGCTTTGCATTCATTTTCTCAGGCTCTAAGAGGAACATTTGTCCAGGAAGACAGCCCTGTCCTTATACTCCATGTGCAGGCTTAAAGTGAGTTTCCATAGCCATCCAAACGTTATAAAAGGCTGTTCTCATTATTCCCACTCTTCCCAAATGGGCCCACAGCAGTGGGACTGAGTAGTAGATCTGAGACAGCGCTCTCAGTTACTCTGATCTCTTCCTCTACAGGAGAAAGCTCTGTCGGACACTGTTGGGACTTGCTCTGGTTCCTCCTTTTCACAGACAGAAAAGCTGCACTGTACCTATATCTCAGTGCAATGCTGTTATTGGCAAGGCCTCTAAGAATAGAAAACAACTAATGATACAAGAGGGGTATAAAACCTCATAAAATGGGACTATCAGCCAAAACCAGAATTGACTCAGAATAATAGCATTTCCCCTCAGTGACAACACAAACCTCTCAGTGATTAGGCAGTGATTGGACTAAAGAGGGACATAGGTTTCTGGGCTGCTGAGGAACCTCTGACTTTACATTTCTGAAGAATTCATGGACCCACTTTAGACAGAATAAATGGCATTTGGAATGAGAAGGGTGGTGACTTTCTATGGCAGGATAAGGTTGGGCCCTACCCAGTGTTTTCCTGTGGAGAACGGTCTGCACTTTTTAAATCAATTGGACTTTCCAATCATGGTCTGCTGCTCAGTAAAGAAGTTTTGTGACCCTTCTTTCTGCTTATGGGCTTGATATTGCCACTTCCTCCTGAATCTCTTTAATCAAACATTCCTTCAAGGTTTCAGTAACCTTCTCCCTCTGCTTTCATTAGTAAGATACATCCTTGGAACTCAGTGGATTTGCTTGTTTACTTATTGGCTCAAAAGTAGAAAGATCTTTTTATTAGACACATGGTTTCTATGTTCATCAGTTCTACCTGCATACTATTGGGCACTTGCACCAAAGGGCTTTCTCTGAGGGGAAACTGGTTAGATGGATAAGAACTAGAATCTGAAGTCAGACCAACTGGGGGTTCACTCTTTTTTCCATTCCTTAAATAGCTGTGGATTTGGGGGAAGTTACCTCATTTCTCTAAACTTTTTCCTCATCTATAAAATAAGCACAACACCAATATCTATAACAAGGTTTGTTGTGAGGCTTATATTATGTGTCAGGCACATGATAAGGGCCCAGCCCAGTGTTATTGTTAAAAAATAAAACATGGTCCCTAATTTTATGGAATTCATAGTATAAAGGAAAAGGGGATCATTTAAACAGATAATTATATCAAGACACAAGTGCAATCATCAACATGCACAAAAAAATACAGTAAAGCACAGATGAAGTAGCCATTCATTTTGTCAGAAAGGGTCATGTACAATTTGATCTCACTTGGTTGAGAAATGAAGAGGGTTTTAGGCAAAGGAAACAGCAAGAGAAGAGGCAGAGGGCCATGAAGCAGGAGAAGCGGTAGCCATATGGACCTTAGAACCCAGTCCACAAGAAGGGATGGTAGACTTTCTGAACTTTGTGAAGAATTAACCCCTGATAATTCCTAAGAGATCTGTTGAATAATCTAGTAGAGTCAGGTCATACATTTTTCTTTAGCCTGATGACCAATCTATTGCAGAAGATGAACAGGTCAGGAAGTTATTCCACACTATGGAAGAACTGAGGCAATGGTTACCCACCCAACCTGTTTGCTGGTTATGGTGGTTAAATCAGTCAAAATCCAGTCAAATTTGATTTTTGACTCATTGACTCCTCATTCAAGAATGCTACATCCTAATTAGGTATTGTCATTCACTAAGTCAGAGAGGGCACAGGCCAAGAAAAGAGATTTCCTGGTCATAGTTTTCTTGAATTTGTTCATTATCTAGTTCATTTGTTCACAGAACATCTTGTCATACCAGCCCTCTCAATTTGTTGTATGGTCAGACTTATTCTTCAGAAAGCCAGGGGCTGATTTGTCCTTTATAACTACTGAACATAGCCTGGTTTAATTTTGTTTCCAATGTCCAGTTGACTTTTTTTCTTTGCACTTATGTGCAAATGTACACTAAAAACTTACAGAACTTTCTCTAGGTATAAATTCATAAAAATGGGGAGACTTACAGTAAAAGTCAGAAGAGCTTTCTCTCTGCAGTGCAAGAGAGCACTTAGTATTTGAGAGGAGGGGAGAATCAAGCTTGACAAATGCAGTAGTTGAAGCCTACAGACAAGTCAAAAAAAATTTCAAATGAAAAGATGGTGACTGAGCCAAGGTTTTTTACATTCTCCCAATGTTATTGAAAAACACGTTCTAGTCTATTGCTAAACACCCTTCTTAAACATTATTTTCTAGTTATTTTAGGAATAATCTATTTATATGTTACTAGTTTATTTCCACTGCAGTCAGGAAAAATATGATTTCAATTATTTATCATTTATTGAAAATTGCTTTCTTATCCAGCATATGTTCAATTTTGGTAAATCTTCCATGTGCATTTGAAAATATTGTGTATTCTGTAGTTATTGAATGTGTGACTGAATTTGTTTATATCTCCACTTAATTCTGTTACAATGTGTCTTAGAATTGTTAAGGCTGTATTAGGTATACATATATTTATGTTATTAAATCTTCCTTTTGAATTGACCATTTTATCACTACAAAATGTCCCTCTTTATTGCTATTAATATAAAATAATAAGTGTTATCTTTAATAACATTAAATATTAAAATATTTAGAAATATTAAAACTTCCTTTTGAATTTGTCAAAATTAGCTCTCTCTAGAATTATTGCATACGAAAGTTTTACTTTATCTCTAGTAATACTGCATAATAAAGTATTTTTAATTATTCAATTTGTCCCTCTATTAATTTTTTAATACTCTTCTATTTTGCATCCTGATTTTACAGCATGCATCTTTGATTAGAACTTACCTTAAATTAATATTTTATCAACTTTCCAATGAAAGCATTTTGTAACACTTCTTAAAAATATTTTTCCAGTTTTATTGAGATATAAATGAAATATAACATTGTATTAAAGATGTCTAACAATGATTTTGATATATGTATATATTGTGAAATGATAACCACAATATGTTTAACATCCATTACTTCACATAGCTACAAATTTCTTTTGTGATGAGAACTTTTAAGATCTACTCTCTTATCAACTTTCAAATATATAATATAGTTTTGTTAACTATAGTTCCCATGCTGTACATTATATCACTAGAATTTATTTATAACTAGAAGTTTGTACCTTATGATCACCTTCCACCTTTGACAATCATCATTCTGTTCTCTGTTTTATGAGTTTGGCTTTTTTAGATTCCACATATAAATGAGATCATACAGAATTTGCCTTTCTCCATCTGATTTACTCCACTTAGCACAATGCCCTCAAGGACTCCACTTAACTATCTACTCTTCATGTTTTGTTACTGTGTATTTAAATTCTACACATATTTAAAAACCCAAAGACATTATATTATTGCTTTAAACACTATTTCTTTATATCTCTCACTATTGTTATTTCTGTTGTTCCTTTTTTATTATGCTTCTAAGATCACTTTCCTTCTGCCAGAAGAATTGCTTTCATTATTTTAGTGTCAATCTAAGAGTGATGAATTCTAAGTTTTTGCCTGAAAAAGTATTTATTATGCCTTCATTTTTGAAGTATATGGTAAGTATGGAATTCTCAATTCACATTTATTGGTTTCTGTTGCTTCTACTGAGAAGTCCGTTGTCAGTCTTGCTGCCTCTTTCAAGGTAATTTGTGGTTTTCCTTGTTTCTTTTAAGATTTTTCTCTTTTTCTTTGATTTTCAGCAGTTTTACTATAACGTGCCTAGGTATGGTTTGAGTTTATCCTGTTTGAGGTTTGCAGATCTTCTTGAATTTATGAGTTTAAGTCTCTTGTCAGTTTTAGAAAATTCTCAGGCAATAACTCAAGTACTGTTTCTTCTGCAATCTCTCTGATTACACATATATTAGATCTTTATGGTGTTCCTTATATCACTTATGATCTCTTTTAAAAATATTCTTTATATTTTTTCTCTGCCTGGAC
This sequence comes from Mirounga leonina, assembly GCF_011800145.1. Lineage (NCBI taxonomy): Eukaryota > Metazoa > Chordata > Mammalia > Carnivora > Phocidae > Mirounga > Mirounga leonina. Next base: position 25,758,435 of record NW_023270839.1, on the reverse strand, counting down.
TTTATTCTGAACACTTTCTACTGACTTACCTTTCAATTCACTAATCCTCTCTTTCTGCTTTGTCTAATATGCTATTAAATACATTCTTTAAATTCTAAATTTAATTATTCTATTTTTTTTGTGCTATAATTTCCCTTCCTTTTGCACATATTCCAGTTTCATGAAATTCTCCATCTTTTGTTTTATTGAACATATGAATCATAATTATTTCAAGGTCTATATTTGGTAATTCCAATATTTAAGTCATCTGTTGGTTTGGTTTTTTTTTAATCTATTTTTTATATGCCTAGTAAAGTTTAATTGTATTTTAGATCTAATATCTGAATATTGTAAGGGTTCTGAATGCTTTATCATCTTCCATGGAGAATTTAATTTTCTTCTGGTGGGAAGATAATGTATGGGCAGATCATCTTGATTTATTCAAGGTTGGTCTATTTTAGTATGCCCTTATTTTTAGGGTACAGACTTTAGAAATGTTAGTTGAAAACCTGGGGTATTTCTTTGGTATTTTCTACTTGAAGGGTTCTGAACTCCAGCTTTTATATACTCAGCATTACAGACTACTAAAATCTGTTAGTGTTTTAGCCCCTTGGTAGCGGCTTTCTGTTTTGATTCTTGTTTTTTTACCTTAAACACATCCAGCTTAGAGACATAAAACTCACCAAAACAAAATCTAATGCAGAAAATCAGACTCACTTTCCTTTGGTTCCCTTTCCTCTGAGAATTTGGCCCCTCAAGTCCTGGATGTTTTGTCTCTCCAGCTCAATGAGATTACCAGAACTCTAGGTCACTACTTTCTTTCTGTGCCCCATGATTTAAGTTGGAAAATGCCCTAGGGGAAAAAGCAGTGGCAAATATGGGAATTTTTCAATGCTTGCACCTACTTTCTGGGATCTTGGACCCTCAAGCTCTGGCTGCCTTAGTTGCTCTTTTATCCTTCAAAATTACTCTTAGTATTTTGTTCAGCTTTTATAACTGTTCTCAATTACTCTGTCATAGTTAGAAGTGGAAATGCATATTCTTTCTGGGAGCACTGATTTGGAATTTTTGTATTTTGTTTAGAAAGAAAGTCCAGTGATTTCTACATAAAACCTCGCCCTGGTATCTGGTCTGACCTCTACCTGGATGGCAACATAAATGATTCCTAGAATTATTCTTTATTCAAACCTTCCAAATAGATCTTTTATCTTTTCATCTTTGAAGCTTTGATAAAGGTTTTTGTACTAAATATATCAAAGAATTATATATGTAATCCTTTCTATCACAACCCTATTGTGCCTTTAAAGATTCTTGTGGATTTTCTACATATAAAGAAGGGTTTGACCCTCACTCTTCTCATTCTTACTCCTTTTTATCTAGTTTTAGATAACTGAAAAACAACTAGCCCAACATCTGGCACAAAATAAACATAAAATAAATGTTGATGAAAGGATGAATAAGTGAAATTGCTTCATTATATGAAAAATAGTTAATTCTTTGATTCTTTCTCTTCACTGTTAGCCCACTCCTTATTTGAATAAAAAAAATCATCTAAAGCATACAGAAACTTGAGACTATTCAGTCTATATTTAGTGAGATCCAAGGGACTGACTTTCACACATTTTTAGTCCCTATAAAGGTATGCCAACAACTTCATTTATTTACTCTGAATCACTTTTTTCCCTGTCATGTAGGAGGTCACTCAGAAAGCTCACTGTATACATGTAGCTAATCTTGACTGGTATAAACAATTCTTGTAACATGACATAGCTGATGAGACAGCTACATTGTTCATTGCTTGGTCTCACTTTTAAAAGTATCTCTCTTAGAGTAAACTTAGAAATAGAAAGTCACTATGTTATGTACTGAATTTCTGTCAGGGCTTGCTATGTCAAGTTTCTAGACCTTTGAACATTTTTTTCCCCTATGTCTTGAATGTCCTTCTCCCTCTTGCCTTCCTGGTGAACTGCTTCAGTGCTCAGAAACGTTACCTCTTTTGTGAAGCTTTTCCTAATATCCCAGCAATGTCATATGCTTCCTCTTCTGGTTTCCGTTTGTTTCCTGGTACTCTATAATAGTGCTTGTCATTATACGTTATTTATGTGTCTTTCTTCCTCACTAGACTCCTACAATGGTACAGGCTGCACATTAGTCCTCTTGCTAACTTCAGTGCCCCAAATAGCAACTTGTTAGATTCTCAGTACATTTTTTTAAAGATAAAATTCACACAATATCAAATTCACCCTTTTAGTGATTTCTTCATTATTCACAAAGCTGTACAATGATTACTACTATATAATCACATACTTTCTTCACCCTGAAAAAGAAACCCCACATTCAATAGCAGTCACTGCCCATTTTACCCTCTAGTCCTTGGAAGCCACTGATCCATTTTCTATTCCTATGAGTTTGCCTACTTTGTATATTTCAAATAAATGGAATCACACAATATGTGGCCTTTTGTGTCTGGTTTCTTCAACTTATCATAAAACTTTTAAGGTTCTTTCATGTTGTAGCATGAATAAGTACTCCATTGCTTTTATGAGTGAATAATATTCCGTTGTATGGATATAGCATATTTTGTTTACCTAGTTATCAGTTGATGGACATTAGGATTGTTTCCACTTTAGGGCTATTATGAATAATATTTTTGTGAACATTCATATAAAAGCTTTTGTATGGATGCATGTTTTCAACTCTCTTGGATATATAGGAGTATAATCTCTGGTAATTTTAACTTTTTAAGGAATGGTGAAACTGTTTTCTGTAGTTGCTACACCAGTTTACATTCCTACCTACAGTGTATGTGGGTTCCAGTTTCTCACAATCCTCTCCAGGACTTGTTATTATCTGTCTTATTTATTATAGCTATCCTAGTGGGTCTCAGATTTTTGTTTTTGTTTTTTGTAATTGAGGTATAATTAACATATAACATTATATTATATGTTACATAATATATAACATTATATATTATATATACCATTATAATAGTTTCAGGTGTACAACGTAATGATTTGGTATTTGTATATATTGTGAAATCGTCACTGATGAGGGAACAGAAGGCCTTGTTCTACAATAACAAAGGAATCACTAGAAGCAAGTATGAGGTTCAGCATCCTCTCCAAGGCAAAAATACAGAGTGGTGGTCAGGCAAGAGATCAGATAAATATACCCAAAGGCTGATGGTCAAGAAGGATCAGGAAGACTAAAGTGGTGATTCAATTTAAAAATTCTTTAAGATACCTGCACTGGAAAAACTTAGTGAATATAAAAAATAATTAATGAAGCAAGGGCTTCACAGAGTCTGAATTCAAGGCTCACACTTGCTTCTAGTGATTCCTTTGTTACTAATATACCCTGCAAAAACACTTCCTTAGCCAGATGTCAAACCTCTTAATGCTTAAGTCCTCTGGTCTAACCCACAAAAGATTATGTGACTAGTCTTTTGGAGATATACTATTTCTGGCCACTATCATCCAACCAACTGAATGAGTACATTTAAATATGTTGTTTTTAAAGCGAATATTTGTACATCAGATTATATTTACCCACTAAAATATATTCTGATTCTAGAGATTGGTTCCCATGGGGGGAAAATAATCCTCTTCATTAAAGATAAACTGTAGTACATTACAATTTTGAAGAGCTTGTTTGAGCAAACATTGCTTTAAATTGGGCAGTGCCAAACCAAAAATGCATAGGAGCTTTTTAGCAACAAGGGCTAAGGAAAGGTTTCTATAGAACAGATGCAAAAGCAAAGCAAGGAAATTATTTGATTGGCTATAGCATAAGCCGTTGCCTTATTTGGGAAAGTTTAGTTGGCTGTGATTGGTTGTTCTTAAGTTTTGATGTCTTAACCTTGAGTTATTTACAGGAATTGATTCTGGCTTAAGTTTCAGTTTGCTTACTCAGGCTGCCAATGCATTAGAACCCCCTCAGTCTAATGGACTCTTTAATTATCTTAACACTTGCGTGCATTTAAAATCATTAAAATTCTCTACTCTGGGATCCTTGAAAATACTTTTGGTTCTTGTTATTTCATTGTATTAATTAAGACTGCATTCTTTATTCTTCTTTCTCCTCTCTAATCTTCTCTTAGCACCTGTGTCTAACCAAAAAATGTATTCAATCTAGTTAAACAAAAATTATTGCTTTGGAGTTTTTCTTTTAATTGACTAATTGCTTTGCTTTTCAATAGCTATAAAGGCATCAAGTAAACATAGTCTATTGCATTTAATTCGTCTATGCAATCAAGAACCTCATGGACTGCTATCTATAGAATTTTCATGGTCACATTAAGAGTTCACATAGATTATCTCCCTGTTTCTTTATTAGATACTTAATTCTTATTTCACAGCCTCTTTGTTCTTCTTTATCAGGTTTAATATTCACATAGCTAGATAGGCAGTATTGTTTTGAGCTTTGAACCCCACTCCAATTTTTTTTTCCCCACTCCAAATTTTTTTTTTTCTTTTAAAAGTTTTTTTTTTTATTCTTATGTTAACCCCCATACATTACATCATTACCCCACTCCAAATTTTGAGAGAAAAGATGGATGCCCATATGGAGATGCTTTGTTAGATTTGACTCAAACATTCATTACTGAATGTCTAGTATTTAACAATACTGCTACCTCCTTGTTGAGTAAACTATTCTTTTTGTTTGTTTTAGTCATCACCTAGATCTACTTCAATTAAGTGCATATTCTTGATCATTTTAGAAATTTCTTACAGATACTAACAAATACTTTAAAAAGAGATGCTGACATTCCCAGATCTGCTTCTCTATGGATTTATTTTTATTCTAGTCAAAGAGATAAGACCAGGAGACCTGGATAAAAATCCATGGAATAAATTACTATCATCGTATCTTAAATTTGTGTGTAGTCCAAACTGTGCTAAATAAATGAAGTGTAAAGCTGGACTGGTTTGTAGTGAAGATTCCTCATGCTGTTCATAAGTGAACAATTCCCTACTTTTTTTGTATTTATTTTTTAATGCCATATACACACCCAGTAACCTTAGGGGATAAATAAGCCATATTTCCAGATGTTGATACAGAGGCATGGAGAATTGGGACCAATCTCATTTTTACAACATAAATTCAGCAAAATAGGAACAGATGAGACAAGCATCCTGTCTATGTGGGTTCTCTAAAGTTTTCACACAAGTACTACTTAAGATTTGCTATAGTTCATACTGGTAGGAATTCAAGTTTTAGTGTTCCTCCAAATAAATAAACTTGTTGCTGTAGGTGATGGGCAGAAAAGTGACTTTTGAAAAATCAATATATTTTATCCACTGTGGTTCTTATTTGAATACTGCCAGCCAAATTAAGTAAATGTCAAGTCTCTCTCAGGACTCTAGTGAGAAAAAAGGAATTTAAAAGTCCTAGGTGTTACCACAAGTATTGAAACCTGTTTAGGGTGAATGCTAACAATTGTAGTATAGAACACGAAAACTCCCAGCAAAGTCCTTCTCTAAGATCTTCATAATGAATTAGAACATGATGAAGAGATATCAAAATTCTCTTATCTTTATGCTTTATAAAGTCAGACTTAAATGCTGGGTAAGACTTCCCTGTGACCTGAGATTTAGATTAATACTTTTTAAGGGAATAAAGAAAAGATGCCAGCAACTGGCCTTCAATTTTTGTGAAGATACCTATAACATATTTAGAGACCAGCAATAAAACCTACTAGATTTGAGGCCTACCATCTGAAGAAAATAAACAAATCATGATAGCTTCTCCCTTAATTCCAATATCTTATTAACTAAAGGAAAATATTATGAGTTTGTAATTTAATTTGATCAATACTCCTAGAAAATTTCGAATAGTTCCAAGAAAATTTTAAAGAAGTCTAAACAAAATAGTATACTCATCAGAGAAAATGTTTTCTACACAAATTGTCAAAGCTATACACTTGTCTTGTTTTTTATTGAAAGTGAACTGAACAGGAAGAACTAAATATTGTTATGTGTTAGCTAAATACATTAAGACAGCATTGCTGGTTCACTTTTGACCTTCACCCAGGGCCACAATTTTGATGAAAAACAAAATTATTTGATCATGATCCCACAGTTCTCATTAGAATCCTACCAAGCATGCACTGTAACTCTCTTTTCAGATATTCTTCTAAGGGCATAGAAGTATAGAGCAACACATGACACCCATTTGGTTCTCTTGGCTTAAGAAGTTCACACAATTCACTTTGATATTGCTCATAAGCCCTAAGATGGCAACTATTTTACATTTTTGTTGTCTTATTGAGTAATTAAATGGCTCACATTCTAGCCATGAGAATCTTCTGTTATGGAAACTAGTCTTCAGAAAAAAGTTAGATCTAAATATCTGGTATATGTTCAAGTTGTTTATAATCTCAGGATTCCAAAAAATCACATATCTTCTCCAAAGTTGTTTCTGTTGTCATTTTGTTCTGAGCTCTTTCTTCTGAATATAGAATCTAGCTTTTACATGATTCTCTTTCACACAAACATAACCCCAGGCCTGGATTTGTTTTCCCCCTACCAATGAAAAATATAGGGGCACCTGGGTGGCTCAGTCGTTAAGTGTCTGCCTTCGGCTCAGGTCATGATCCCAGCCCCACACTGGGCTCCCTGCTCAGTGGGAAACCTGCTTCTCCCTCTCCCACTCCCCCTGCTTGTGTTCCCTCTCTCGCTGTATCTATCTGTGTCAAATAAATAAAATCTTAAAACAGAAAACTATAAGGAGATCTCTGGAGACAAACTGGCCTTATTTTCTCCTTGCAGGGGTGGGGGGGGAGTGGGTAGGGGGAGAGGGAGTGGGAGGATGGAGGAGTCAGGATATTTTACTATGAGTCACAAACAGGGGCAGGCCCCACAAGGGAGAAAGTGATAGTTCTGTGCTCTCTGGCTTAGGGGCACTGTATCGTCCAGCTACAGAACCCTTTAGCTGCTGAGGGCTCAATGTGTAAGGATCCCCATGGCTGCTCCTGTCCCGGCCCTCCCACACAGCTCCACAGGACTCCATGAAACAATCACCCAACCTGACATCATTCAGAAATAGTCACAGTTTGAATCAATTCAAGCTTGGAAAGGATTCCAGAGTCATTTGGATCTGGATAAGGAATTCATTAAATGAAAATCCAAACTGGTTCAAATATTGGACCAATTACAGTCTGATACAAACTACATGCTGAAATGTTTTCAGATTTGAATCCTTTCAGACACTGAGCAGATTCAAGTCAGTAAAAATATTAAGTATCATCAAAGTGTTTGGGGAATAATAATAGATATCCCTTACACATCTTCCCTGTTAACCTCCTTCCTATTCCTATCTCTGACAGGCATTCAGCATGGTTGTGTTGTCTCAAAGATACTCTGGAGCTGGGTTTTTTGACTGATCTGGCCCACTCCCAGGATACCAGCCACATTCCACATTCTGCCATTAATGGCACAATGAGTTCATATCATTCATGGACTTTCACAAGCATCTCTTACTGGAAGGTACCAGCTTCAAATCTGTCTTTCCTTGGATACTTATTTACATATTTTCAGAGATTGACAGAATTCCAAGGCTTAAAGGAGTACAGGGATCAAGAAGAGTCAGTGTTTCAACCACTGGTAATTGAACCACTTCAAGAAACCCTGCTCTCCTTTTAAGTTCAGGCCTGGGAGAGGGATTGCCTAATTTACCTCAGATTTGGAAGGTCTTTCTCATTTGAATCTGCTATTACTGCTTTATTCCATTCTCAGCTTAGAAGACCAGTGAGGGAGACCAGACTCTCCCTCCAAGTGAAAAGTGTTTGTAAGGAAAAGCCATTCAGACAGCTGACCCTATAAAAAATTGTGAGGTAGATGAAGGGCGCCTAAAGGTGGTGGTTCTTCAACTTGGTTGGCCCCACTCCAGGCTCACTGAGCCACAGGATCTTTGGATGGAGTCCTGCCATTTGCATTTTTTTTTTTAACAAGTTCCACAAATGATTCTGAGGTAGTCCTATGAACATTGGGGAAATGCTGATGTAAGGCACATTCTCGCCTTCTTCCTTAGCTTTCTCCCCTAATGCTTCTTCACCACCTACTACCAGGTGCCCATTGCTGTCTGTGCTTCTGTAGACTCCCCAGATTGGAATCATAGCCTTGAAAGTTCTCCTTATCACCTTCCCAGCACCTCATACACAAAGACAGATTCAGTATTCTTAGCCCTATCTAATAGTTGAGTATAAACCAATGAAATTATATTAAATTACAATTGAATTCTCAATAAACTTAATGTGCTAAATCTTCCAGGAGTAATTGCATTTTGAAAGAGGATACAAAGTTTAGGGAGGACCATAGCGGGGGAGATATTACTGGTGAGGGCAGCCTTCTTTAGGACCTATTCCTAACTGTGTAGCAAATACTTATCCTATCTTAGGCAGGACTGATTCTTACCTCCCAAATGGACAAGGTGGGCCCCAATCAATCACATACAGGAAAGCCAGAACTAGCTCACTATAGCAACATGGAAAATACAGAGACGGCTCTGCTGTTGCTTCTAATTAGCTCTAGATAGCACTGGGAGAGAATTTCGTCTGCTAAGGCTACCAACTAGTGCTTTGGCCAGTGACTGTGGCATATCCACCTGAGATGGTCCCACTGCTGGGGTGGCATCCTAAAGGACAGGCTTATCTTTGCTTGCTAGCTGCCCCTGACTGCACTCTAAAGTTTGGCTTGGGGATCCCACTGGCTTGTTTAGGTTTCAAGTTTCAGTTACCCCCACACAAAAAGGTTCCGCAAACCTTTTTTTAGCCACTATGTCAGGACCTGGGGGGGCCTAATAACTCACTTAAATAAAAAGAAAATAGAGTGATCCTAAGAACAGGGTGTATTTATGTTAATAGCCACATTAAATCCCTTCTTGCTATTTGGAACAAAGTTGAAAAGGCAGCTGCATAATCTATGGAAAGTGACAGGCAAAACAGAAGCCCTGTGTTGAGGGGTCGTCAATATTCATTGCTTCCAGGGATACTTGTCTTCCAAATCAGGAGCAGAAAGTCCAGTACTGTCCCTTCTTGATTTGCCCTTTCATTTAAGCTTTCCAAGGCCCTTAGTGCTAGTTGAGATGCTGGTCTCCCAGGAACTGGAGACAGTCCAGAGCTGAGCTCGCTATGACCACAGGAAATTCAATTCATGCTAATGACTTGTGGTGCCTGTCAGCCTGAGCTAGATGCATGCCAGAGATTCAAGAAGCCAAAGGTTCCATGTCCTTTCACTCTTCTCTGGAGTCATCTCGTTTTTGCTGTGCGGTTTCACGTGATGATTCCCAAACAGAGATAGCCCATAGAACCCAAAGTCTTCAGTCAAGCTCAAGAGGAGACTGAGCTTGAAAAGGTTGGGTCAAATCTGGTATTCTCTTTCCCTACCTATATGCCACTCCTTGTCCCTTCATACCATTCAATCTCTATTTACATTGATTTTACTTTCAGCGTATGAGGATTTTTTTTTTCTTCTAGGAAATGCCAGTTAGAGGCATCTAAGCTCCCAAGATTGACTGCAACTGATCCCTTTAGGTCTAGTTGCCTGGACCTGGCTGAGCATCAGAAATGTTTTGTGATTCCTAGGCCCCATTCCATGCTATTATACCAAAATCTCTGTGGTGGGGCCAGGTATTAGGGAAGTGTCCTAGGTGACAAGTTATCTCTATTACTACACTTCCACTAGATTGCATTCATCTTTCTCCTGTTCCATACTGAGAATTGGATGTCCTACTCCTAACCCTTGATTTGCCACTAAACTCACTACATTACCTTGCCTAAGTCACTTAAATCTCACAGGCTTCAATTTCCTTATCTATAAGGAGATGGGAGTCAGGGAGGGGGTTAGATCCTATCAGTTATTATCAAATCTAATTCCCCAACACCTTCACTTTTGAAGCTTTTCGAAAAATTTGAATATGATGGTTCACATTTATTTCTCTGCATCCTCCTCCAGTCCCCATCATCCCACAGCCTTTCTGGTGCTTGGCACATTCTAAGCTAGGATGACAAAAGGAGAGACACATTCCTTCAGCATAATATATGGGAGCCATTCTTATAGGTGGTTAACCTTGACAATGTGAAAGGTCTTATAGCCTTTTAAATAATCACCATGACATTAGACTAGAGAATGAATACTTCAGAGCATACTTTGTCTCCTCTCCTCACAGAATCCAGAGTCCTCACAGCTCAACCAGACACAAATGATTAGATTTTGATGGGAAGTGAAGGAGGGTGGGCAAAGTATATAATCTGAAGAGCCTTGGGAGAGGGAAAAGGAAAGAAGTTTTCTGCTGATCACAGGGGCTGACATATGGGGACAACCAGAGTGGATACCCTGAATATACTAGAGTGGACAGTAGTAGGGATATCTAGAATAGAGTGAGAAAATCCATTCCAGACTCTCCACTGCTCTGTGCTGTTGCATGGGCTGGAAATCCCAAATTTAAAGAGCCACAATTTCTGGATACCATTTCAGTGTGAAAAGCTCTTAAAGTCTTTTGATATTAGAATGTACAATCTACCTGTAAGTGCTAGGGTGCACAGGTGATCATTTTTGGAGATTCTGATTTCATAGGTCTGGAGTGGTGTCTAGGCATCTGTACATTTTTAAATATCTCACAGGTCATCTTGATACATAGCCAGTTCTCAGATTAAGTTAATTTTTAGCTTTTCTTTTGATGTGACCAATTTATCACTCTCCTTGCCACTGCCCAAGTCTCTTCTGCCCTTGTTAAAAGAGATTTCCCCAAGACAGATTCCTCCCCTGCTCCAGGGCACTTGGTTTGGCAAGCAGACCACAGGCTAGACTTCAGTCCCTATTTGCCCCCATGGCTAGGTGCCTTGTGTAGGGCACAATTTGCATAACTGTGACCAGAGAAGGAAAGAGAATTTTGGCTTCCAACAGGGCAGATTTGTGTTTCAGCCATAACTCTCACTTTCTACCTGTCTAAACTTGGGTAAGTTGCTTAATTTTTTTTTTAAGATTTATTTATTTATTTTAAAGATTTTAAGTAATCTCTGCACCCAGTGTGGGACTCAAAGAGAACCCTGATAACAAGAGTCACACACTCTACCGACTGAGCCAGCCAGGTGCCCCTTAAATCTTTTTGAACCTCAGTTTGATTATATATCAAAGAGGGATAAAGATGGCTACTTACTAAAATGACCAATTCAATATAATAAATCTATCAAATCATTTCTGAAGCCTCATTTGACCTGTGAGCAGCATTTGACCCTTGTGACCACTTCCATCTTCGTGAGCCATAGCCTCTGCTTAGCTTCTGGGACACTCTTCCCTCTTCATTTCTTTTTCCCTCTCTGGCCATGCTTTCCCAGCCTCATTTTCCGAATTCTTTTTACCTTCCCAACTTTGAGTTATTGGAGTGTCCAGGACTTAGTCCTCAGACTTCTTTTCTCACCTCTTTACTCTGATTTCCTAGGTAATTTCATCCAGTTGATTGACTGTAAGTATCACTTTTATGCTGATGACTCACAAAAGGTTGTATCTCCAGCCATAACCTTTCCCCTGGATCCTAAACTCTGGAATCAAATTTCCAACTCAACAACTCTGCTTAGATATATAATAGACATCCCAAACTTAATATGTCCAAACCAAACTCCTCATTTTCTTCCCCAAACTTAATCTTTCCACAACCTTCCCAACCTCAGTATGTAGCCTCTTCACTTGTCCAGTTTTTCTGGCCTAAAGCCTCTTTTTCTCACTGCATACTTCCAATCCATCAGCCAATCTCTTGGCCCTACCTTAAACTGTATCCAGTACCTGGCCATCACTGCTGTCACCCTACCCTTATCTGCTATCACCTCTCTCCTTGGTGACTGCAATAAAGGAGCAAATGCCCTGCCCTGCCCCAGCCACCTTGCTCTCCCATAGTCTATTCCTCACAGCACCCAAGAGATCACTTCTCTGGTCAAAATCTTCCCACCTTTTCCCCTGTCATGGAGAATAAAATTATGAATTCTTCTCATGGTCTCCCCATAAGGGTTTATATGACATGCTTCTCTTCTATTATCTCTCTGACCCCATAGATCTTTCAGCTCTGTGATCACTCCTCTCCAGAGCTTTCATGTTGGCCCTCAAACATACTACATGTGCTCCTGCCTCAGGGCCTTTGCACTGGCTAGCCCTCTTTAGGGAACACTCACTTTCCAGGTATCTGTAGCTCATCAGCTTACTTCATTCACTTCTGTTTAAAAGTCACCTTACCACAAACTGCCTCCTTGGTCCTTAATCGGAAACAGAACATTATCCCAACCCCCATAAACCTGTTTGCTTATCCATCTTTACTCTTCTTCACAGAATATATCACCATTTAACATTTACATATATTTTTTGCTAATTTGTTTGTTGTCTATCTCCCCTCACTTGGAACTAAGCATGTAAGAATAGCTTTATTCCCAACATCTAGAACAGTGCCTGGGACATAGTATAGGGCTCAGTAAATATTTGTTAAATGAATGAATACAAAAATGATGTCAGCAATAGAAGAATTAAATGAGATACTGTATATGAAGGGTTTGGTATGTGCCTATTACTTACTAGATACTCAGTAACTGGTCATTTCCGGTCTACTTCTAGCTTTTGTCTCTCCCCACAAATATTCATTGAGCTCCTTCTCTAAGCCACTCATTCTGCTAGAGGATGGTGATAGAAAAGGTTTCTACTTGCTATATGCTACTGGGAGACAGAGCTATAAAGGAATAACCACCAGACAACGTAATAAGAGCAGCAAAAGAGATAGTATACTATGAAAACACAGATAAGGGGATAGTTAAGGAAAAGTTCAAAGAGCAGTGACGTTTAAGCTGAACCTTGAGGGATAAGAGAGGGACTTTTGTGCAACAAAAGGAAGGCTATTCCATTTAAATGGATCACTGTGGGGGAGGGGCACAGAGACATGAAAGTGCCCCCTTTCTAGAGCACAGAGCTTCTTAGTTCCTTAGTTTAAGAGAAAGAATAGTAAAGTGAAATGAAGAGAAAGTGTCAAAATTAAAACATAATTGTTTCTGCCTTCTCACCTTGGTATACAATGCCATATTTCTCAGAGTTCTTATGCCTTCTAAATTTCTTTTGGCTCTAACAATGTATCAGGAGGTAGTGATCCCCTATCATACAGCCAAAGAAACTAAGGATGAAAGAAAATAAATGATCTGTCCAAGGCCACACAGAACATCAGTGGAGGATCTAGGGTTAGAAGTTGACTCCTGTCTGGTTGACAATTTGTGCAATGTGAAGTAAAAGGCAAATGATGGTCTTTTCCAACTAGTTAAAAATATTTCTGGAACTGCTTTTCATTTTGTTTTCTTTCCTAACTGACCATATCCACCTGCCATTTATTGAGAACCCATCCTCTACACACCGTACTGAGTTTACCACATCTATGATTTCACTGGTTTTTACAACAACCTCGTGGTAGGTGATGTTATGATTTTATAAATGAGGAAACTACTGCCTAATTTGTCTAAAGATATTTAATGAACAAGAGCAGTGCTAGGTTTTAGAATCTGGCTTCTATGATGCCAATGCCCATGCGCTTTCAGCTCTGTTACATTTCTGAAGTGAAATCTAACCAAATGTGCAAGTCCACCTGTTTGTGCTTCCTCTGAGTTATCTATAGGTCAGGGATATGTTATGCAGAAGTTTTTACTCCACTGGAAATTTCATCTTCCTTTGTAATTTTATATTTTTACATTTCTCTATCCAAGTTATACCACATGTATTCATGTACTCTTTTTCTGCTTTTGCTGTTATATAAGTGTGGTCATATGAATCACTCTCATGTATCCAATTATAACACTGTGAAATAGGAAAAAATGACCACTGATGGTAAAGTTAGCCTAGACAATATGGTTACTCTTCATAAAACCATAAACAAAATCAGGAAGAAAAATTTTTCAAGCATTTTGCTGACAGCTCTTGTATAACCTAGTAATCAAAGAAGAATATGAAACATTCTCTTAATCTACACATATCCTTTCTTAGGTGAAGAAAATATTAAAGTCCTATTAACCATGGATTTGCCTCCAAACAGATCCATTTCTTGGGATGAAGCCCAATTATGTCTCTACCCTTCAAACCTTTTTTGTTCTTAACTTTGGAGACGGAGATGCGAAGGTAACTTGTTTTTCTCCTGCCCCCAAAGACACTACTACTGGTCAATAGATTTGTTGATAATATCCTCAGAAAGAAATCAAATGCACTGTCCTGTGAGGAAATATGCCATACAGAGGCAGGCTTCATCTTTTGATCCCTTGCTATGAGAGAAGAGAAAATTAGCACACTTCAGTCTTATTCCAACTTGCCTTCTCTCTAGTTTCTGACTTTTGTTATATTATTTTTATAATGTAAAGATTTGTAACACTTTATTTTTACCCAAGCCATAGTTTTAAAATTATTTAGATTTAAATTTGTTTACTACATACTACAGTTGGTTTTTTAAACCACAGATTCTTTATTCCCAAATTTTAAATTTTGATCCATATCTTAGTTAGCCTGGTTTCATTTTCAAGAAGCTGTTCTTTTTCTGAAGATCAAATTATGGGTGCTGTAGTCTGTGGGTTTTTGCATGCTTGAGAATGTCTATTGCATTTATATTTGAAAAACAATTTATCTGGGCATAAAATTCTTTGGTCATACTTCCCTTCAGTTTTGTAAAGACTGTTCCATTATTTTCTGGTAGTAAGAGTTGCTATGGACAAGTGTGAGGAATACCCATTTTCCCCCTTTAACACTACACTTTTTTTTTTTTCCTGCTTGGATGACTGTACTATTTCTTTATCCTTAAAGAATTTCACCAGGATATGTCACAGTAATTTTCTGTATTAATTATCCTTGGCACTAGGCATACTTCTTCTGTCTACAGATTCAAATCTTTATTTGAAGGAAATTCCTTCTGGTAGATTTTTTAATACTTTTGCTTCTTTTTTCCCCTAGGTTCTTTAGGAACATGAAGTATTCTATATATTTTACACATAATTGTCTGCTCTATAAATTATACTTTTGTGATTTTTCTTCATTTTCTCTGTATACCTTTCTATAGGCTGCCTTATATTCTAAGCTTTACTTCAAATTGTACTTATTCTATTTTTATTTCATTATGATGTCCCTGTATGTAATATTTTCTTTTCCAACTTGCTCTATGAATTTGCTTATCATCTTCCATTGTCTTATAATCTCTTATCTTTTATTGAACCTGTTTAATTTTTAAATTTCTTTGAAAATGTAACTGTGTTTGATTTATCTTTTTCTTTAAATTTATCTCTTTCTTTTATCTTCCCTTCCTTTCTCCCCACCCACTTTCTGCTTTCTCTCTGGCCCGTGTTTTATGTTGGTTCTTTTCTGATGATTACATCTCTCTGGTTGGAGCCAAGTATCTTTAAAGAACAGAATGGGAAGAGATGGGGATGAATTTGGGAAGCCCATAGTTTTGGTTCAGATGGTTCTCCCAGAACTCCTCTCCAGATCTCATCTTCCTTTTACTCAGTCTTAACCATCAAGAGGTTGAACTGGCTCATGAGAAAACACCCCCACCCCCACCTCCTTGTATCCTTGCCCTTACCTCCTGATCTCGATCACTCAGATGGAGAGGATGTAGAAAAAAAGTCATTAGATCAGCATGACTTTGCCTTCAACACTGCCTCCCTACTATCTTGTGCCAAGCAGGATCTCTATGGGAACATTACCCACTTCTCTTGGGGCTGGCACATGCCTGTGTGGTCCTGACTACTCTAAGTGAAGAAACATTGATCACACTCTGAAACTTGTAGGGCAATCTGTTCTAGATCTAAGCATTTCATGGATTTCATTGGATGTCAATGACTTCCCTCATTGCAGTTTGACTTGTAAGCTGGACTTGCCACTTTTTTCATGAAATAAGGACTGACAAATTAGGTCAGTTTGGGTTTTCAGACTTGGATATTTGGCAGCATTTTTCCCCCTCAAAAATGAATGAAATGAGCTGTCACATCAAGCAAAATAACTGACAATATTTGTTGACAACAGTAAAATTTAAGCTTTCAAGAGAAAATTAGAACTTTTGAAATCTTGTATCCACCACTATGAATTTGACAGCTTCTCAATACATAAATACTTTTCTGATGAGACTGGTGGTGATTTTAATAAATGCAATTTTTTGATATTGCATAAGTTGTGTCAACACTTGTAAGATTTGCATAACTGAATAAACCAATATTTTCCAAATGACCAATCATGCATGCTACAAAATCATGCATGGGGGAAAAACTCCATTCAAAGTGCAAGGGAAATCAATGGATTTTAATGTAACAGAGTATTAATTGGTTCATTGATATAGTTTCACATTCTACATTTTAATTAATCTTTAAGAAACTACTCCTTATTGAGTTTTGGTGTAATATCAAAGAAGAATATCTAGAATTATCTGGAAATGCTTTTAAGATAATTTCCCTTTTACAACTGCAATCAGTTTGAGGCCAGATTTTCCTCAAATATTTTCACCAAAATGATATATTGCAATAGATGGGGTATCCACCTGTCTTCTATTAAGCGAGACATCAAAGAGATTTGCAAAATGGAAACAGTGCCACACTTCTCATTAAATTCTCTTATCTGGGAAAACACAACTATGTTTATTAAAATACGTTATTTATGTTAGCATAAAATGGAGTTATTCTTATGTTTAAATAAGTTAATAATGGTTTTAAAATTTTTTGTTTTAATTCCTAATACAATAAATATAACTCACATAAATGAAAGATCTTTGAAGTCCTTAATTCTTAAGAATGTAAAGAAATCCTTAGACCAATAAGTTTGAGAATTCCTGTGTTAGGTATACAATGAAGTAAAGCAGTAAGTGGTGCAGAAGCGCAAAATTGAGAAACAGTATAAGTTGGACTTTCTTTGTTCCAGAATGGCAAGTAGATCACAGATTGCTAAAATTCAAACGGGGGAAGCAGAGGAGGAACAGTGTGAGAAAAGGTGTGGTAGTAGGAACAGTCAGGGTTGGTTTGGCGGAATATGAGTAAAGCAGTAAGAGTCCCTCTCATGCTTCAAATCTCTCCTTCTACCTCACTTCTCTGACCCTTCTTCTATTACTACATGCCTTCTCTTTCTTGCTTTCTCTCTGATCACAGCTAGAAAATGTTATCCGCTTTTAAGGACTCATGTAATTATATTGGGTCCACCTGGATATCCACACTTATCTCCCATCTCAAGATTCTTCACCTCAATCACATCTACAAAGGCCCTTCTGCCATGTAAGGCAACATCTTCACAGGTTCTGGGGATTAGAACATTAACATCTTTTAGGGACAATTATTCTGCCTATCTGTCTTGTTCTGTTGGGGCTGGTGTCACAAAATACCATAGATGAGTGATTTACAAACAATAGAAATTCATTTCTCACAGTTCTGGAGGCTGGGAGGTCCAAGATCAGGGTGCTGGCACAATCGTGTTCCAGTGAGGGCCCACTGCCTGGTTCTTGGCTGGTGCTTTCTCGTTCTGTTCTCACCTGGTAGGGGCAAGGGAGTTCTCTCAGGCCTCTTCAATAAGGGCACTAATCCTATCCATGAAGATTCTTCCCTGATCACTTCACAAAAGCCCCACCTCCTAATATCATTGCATTGGGGGTTAGGATTCACACGAATTTGGGGCGGGGTACAAAAATATTCAGACAATGACACCACCACACTATGGGATATTTTTAAGCAAGGAAGTGGTATAATGACAGTGGTATTGAAAGAAAAAACTTTCCCAGTAATTACCCAGTATGGAACTGATCTAATGCCAAGTTTGGGGCAGAGCTCTGCCTCTGTAGAAAACAACTTCCATGTGTTTTTAGTACAATAAATGAGGCATCCAGGAGGACATCTGCTGATATTCTGGCAGGCAGATCACTTTCCCATTGCCTGTCCTTCCCAGATTTGTCATTAAGGTCACCAAAGGGACAAATTGCAATGGCATCTAGAAGCAGCACTTTCTCTGCATTTTTTACCTCTGAAGTTTTCCATGCAAAGAAAGGTTACAAGTTGCCATTCTGGATCTTAGAAACTAACTTGTCAGCAGAGTGGGCAATTTTTCCCCCTCTCAGGAATTGGAATCTTAGGGGTGACCTTTTACATGAAGCATTTCATTAAATAGTGTGGTGAAGTTACCAAACCTTGAAGTAAGAGGCAACATCTGAATGAGTGTTGGGTTACCACCAGTCCTCTGAAGAAAGAACAATAAGCTTAAATGCTTTTGAGTAATAATTTATCAGGAAGACTAAATTATGAAAGAATGCTTGAATTAGACAAAAGAAACCCACAAGATGGATGTAGCTCAAGTATTTTCCAACATAAGCTTCCTTTTGAAATTTAAATGTTTGTCTGCCTTCTCATTTATGTGTGATATGTTGAATAATTAACTAAGGAGGACAGAAAGGGAATCCCTATGGTATAAATTCCAGGAACAACTGCAGACTCATCCAAAGGTCACTTATAAATCAGAACAAGCCCAAATTCATAAACTAGTCTCAAACAGAATCAAGTATCTTATAAAAATAAATACAAAAGCCATTATTTCCATCCCTTCAAAATATTTATAAAAAACAGGATGCTGTTTCTTCAGTCAGGCAAATAACTTTCTGAGGGCATTCTTAACTATTGATGCTAAGTATTACACCATAAGAATGAACTTTGGCATTTTGCAACTTGCATTGTGCAAAGTAGATTATCTGTTCAATCCTCTTGGGTGTGTACAGTTTACTATTTTTGCCTACACGTGTTTTCTTGGGGAAAAGAGGTCATAAAGTCAGGACTGTTCTTAAGCAGAACAGGCAATATTTTCTCTAATACTTTCTCACTTCCCTATTGCAAGATATTCTCTGGGAGAAGCTATCACAGCCCTTTTCCCTGCAACCCTACCCCAAACAGCCAGGGACATTGTTACCTAGAGGTCTCTACTCTCCTATTCCTATTCCATTGACAATTCTTTGAGCTGTATCACCTCCTTTTGGACCCAGCTAATTGGGGTCATCCAGTGAACTGTAGACAGATACAACCTAATGGACTAGGTTCTCTTCCAGGGAATGTAACATGCATAACCTAGTAGACACTCCCATGCTCACCTTCATTGTTTTTGTGTGTTTTTTTTTAGTTCATAATTTGGGTAGGTTTTTTGAACAGCTGAATAAAAGATGAGCTAGGCAGTAACACTCAAAAAGGGAGGGCCTGTGAAAAGTGCTAAATTTGGGGACCCTGGGCATCTAGTTAACAGAATGCATGTACTGAGGTTCCAGAAAGTATGAGAAGGGTGGAGAAGGTTTCTAAAAGTAAAATTTTAATTTATTAAAGAAAAATTATGTCTACTTAATAGATTTGCCTTTGCTTCTGGCCCACGATTTATGTGATCCTTTTTAGTGTCCATTAGTTGTATTTGAGGAGACAGTTAGAGTCAGCCATGTGTCTAAATAGTTTGTGTCATACCATGGGAATCACTAGCACTTGGTGATTTAATATGGGATTTCAAGAGGTAGAAACAATGAGCCTTGGAAGATGTGAGTTTGTAGCATTCCATACATGGATCAACCAAGGGAAACCTCCTATTATAACCCTCAGAATACTCTGCTCAACCTTGGAATCCAGCAATGGCAGATCAATGCCTCAAGTACTAAGTTTGTGTAATACACTGGACACTGGGTTTGTTTCTCCATTGTTTCACACAAACCCTCATGCTTTGTGGGTGTCCCTTCTTAATACCAATTTATTTAACTCTTCATATATTCTCTTAAATGACTTAGAATGTGACTTTTATATTTATTAGGGTTAAAATTTGGGCATTACCAAATTATTTCATGTGGATTTGTGGTCTGGAGAGAATAGAACTGAACTAGGAGTCAGGAGACTTGGATTCTAGTCTATATTAATTGAGATATTGCTATCTGCCATAACAATTCCTAAATCCATAAAGGCTTAAATACAATACAAGCTTACTTTTCATTCAGGAAAATCCAAATGTATATTCTTGATTGGTGCGCTGTTCTCTTCCAAGTGGTGATACAAGGACCCAGGATCCTGGTATCCTGTGGTTCTGCCATCTTTAAGATGCTATGTCCATCAGTATCAAGCTGAAAGAAAAGGAAAGAGCAAAAAATGATTTAAAAAAATTTTTTTAAAGATTTATTTAATAGAGAGAGAGAATGAGAGAGAGTATGAGCAAGCATTGGGGGGAGGGGCAGAGAGAGAGGAGAGGGGGAATCTCAGGCAGACTCCCTGCAGAGCGCAGAGACTGATACAGGGCTTGATCTCACACCCTGAGATCATGACCTGAGCTGAAAACAAGAGTTGGCCACTTAACTGACTAAGCCACACAGGGACCCCCCCTTTTTTTTTTCTTTTTAAAGTGAGTTTTTATGGGCCAGACATGAAAGGGGTGCATAGAAGTTTGGCTCACCATTCCTTTGACTAGAACTCAATAATCTGGCTACAGCTAACTATATGGGAGCCTAAGAAATTTAATCAAACACTGTATCAAGGAAGAAAAGGAAATAGGTTGGGTGATCAGCTAGTTAGTCCTTGCCATAATCTTAGTTCTGCCACTATTTATTTGATCTCCCCCTTTTGATTAATTTTAATATTTGTCACCCATTTTTACAACTCCCAGAATATTTATAGAAGTGCCTTATATATAGTACATGCCCACTACTGCATGCATACCTAAGAGACAACAAATGAATAAATAGTCCTGAATAGTCATAATTCTGCCCTTCCTACAGCTCAAAACATTGGGTGTTGTTCTAGAAGACTGAGAAAAGCTTTCCTTCAAGGAGTCACAATACATCTCAGTATCACTTTGACTGTGGAGGAGACTAATAAGGCAGGCAGGACAAGGTATCTCAAGAGGAGAAACTGATGTCAAGAGCTGAACATCAGAAGCAAGTCTGATAAAATAACCAGTTAACTAATTAGAACAGGAGGGTAGACTCTCCAGTTTCCCTGGAAGAAAAGCAACTATTCTGGATGTGTTGGAGAGTCTCTGACTAGGCTTGGAATTTCATCAACTGAGGAGGGTATGCATGAGCATCATGAAAAACAAGAGACCCATAAGGATGTCATCACAGCTTACAGAAGAACTTGCAGCAAACTGCATGGGAATAATTAAACAGTGATAGAACCCAGAACAAGAGGTCTTCCTTCAAAAATTATAGGTGATGTGGGGATGTTGTGGGGGGCTGTGCTGGAATCATGCTACAGTCTACACCTAGTATCTCTGTTTTGTGGGTAGTTTATAGACAGCATGCCTAGCAGAGAATATTACTTTAGGAGTCAAAAGATCTGTGTTGTATTTCCATGCCCATGAATAACTAGCAATGTGACTTTGGACAAGTCCTCACTGGACCCCATTTGCATCATCTTTATAAGGAAGAGTTGGATTAAATGGGTGATGATCAATACATGGTCACACCCCACCCCCAGTGTCCATGGCAGACATTGAAAATCAAACATAACTTTTTCTGAGCCCATATGATCTTAGGATCCTTATCAACACCCCATCTAGGACATCCCTACCACTCAACTAGAAGTGACACATGTATGTTAATTATATCTTTTATTTTCTGTGTTCTGATTCTTTGATATTTGGGCCTTGCTGGCCCTGGAGGGACTGCCCTCCCAAGGTTAGTCAATTCCTAGAAATAAGAAACAACTTGTCCAGGAGCACACTTTTCCAATGCAAATTGACCAATATAGAGTCTACACCAAAATCACCTCATCAGGCTGCCACACTGGGCCACTATCCACCTGTCCTAATCACCCCAGGGCCAGGTACCAGACAACTAAGAATAGTGCCTAAATCCCTAGACTGCTGAAATTATTCAAACTAGTCAATCCTAAACCTGCTTACCCTGCCTTACCTGTTTCTTCCTGCAGCTCTTACCCACAGTTCTCCCCTCTCCCTCCTGCCCAACCTCAGTGCTTCCTCCACATGCCTCTCCCCTATGGCATCACATACCCCTGCTCTTGGGATCTAGGAATATTAAAAACTGCCTTTTTACTGGCAGCTGTCTCCTGAGCTGTTGGCCCTATCATATCTAAATAACAATACAATCTATTTCAAAACAACATAGGATGGAACCTACCTGCCTTAAGCAGATGATCTCTGGAGTCCTTTATGGCTTAGGAATTTTTCATACTCTTACTTTACATAGGAGAGTATAGTACTAGCTCTAAAATAGATATTTTAGTTATAATAAGGTCTTAATCTTCTGAAGTTACCTAGTCTTTAACACCAAGGATTTTCTGAATCAGGAGTTTCACCATGAGAAATTTCACAGAAGGTTTTGTGTAAAGGTCATTGCTAAATGGTGGCAGTGGAAAATCTTGGTCCTATTTTGGGAAATCTTTCATTTTTCTCTATTACAGCCAAAGGATAAAAATCATTCTAGTGTGCCTTCTTGGACTTCTGTTAATATTTCTACTTTCTTTAGCTCTTCTCTCTTCTTTTTGGATTCAGAGTAGCAAAGATTCCTGCCGATTATGTGATTGTGTGAGTTCAGAATGTATGTTGGGAAGAATGGGAAAATATTAGGGTAAAATTATCCCTATAAAAGGCACATTAGCATAGTTTTTTGCATGTAATGGATGCTCAATAAATACTTTTAAGTTAATAATAAACACATGTTTTTGCTATTATACTACACGGTATTTAGGTTGGGCTTTTCTCCTTACACCCCTCCAAAATTTGTATATTGAAATCCTAACCCTGGTACCTCAGAGTATGACCTTATTTGGAGAGAGAGTTTTTACAGAGGAAACCAAGTTAAAATAAGGTCATTAGGGTGGACCCTAATCCAGTATGACTGGTGTGGGGAAATTTGGAGACAGATACTCATATAGGGAGAATGTCATATGAATAACAAAGCAGAGATTGGGGTGATGCTTCTACAAGTCAAGTGATGCCAAAATTTACCAGCAAACCACCAGAAACCAGGGGAGAAACCTGGAACAGTCTTACAACTCTCAGAAGGAACCAATTCTACCAACATCTTGATCTCAGACTTCTACTGTGAGACAATAAAATTTGTTTAAAAAAAAGGTGGCACATGGTATATAAGACAAAACATAAGAAATATATCCCACTATATGAAGAACTAGATTGTTAATGGGAATATTACTGAGTATTTATGGAATGAACTAAATTCTAATCTAGTACAAACAATAATTCACTGGGTAGTTTTAATCTATTGCCTAATCCTCCTTTGCCTTTTTTTTTTTAGTTTTTTCTTTTTTTTATTATGTTATGTTAATCACCGTACATTACAGCATTAGTTTTTGATGTAGTGTTCCATGATTGTTTGCATATAACACCCAGTGCTCCATGCAGAACGTGCCCTCTTTAATACCCATCACCAGGCTAACCCATCCTCCCATCCCCCTCCCCTCTAGAACCCTCAGTTTTTCAGAGTTCATCATCTCTCATGGTTCATCTCCCCCTCCAATTCCCCCCCTTCATTCTTCCTCTCCTGCTATCTTTTTTTTTTTTTTTTAACATATTGCCTTTACTCTTATTTGAAAACAATTATTCTAACCCCTCTCCAAATACTTATCATAGAAATATTGTGAGGAATCATTTGACTTTCAAAATAATTCTGGAAATTGCTTTCAGTTACTATAAAAATTGCAGGGAAAGATTACATGCAAGACAAAATTACACAAGCATTTGTATAAGGGAATAAGCAAGGAAGTGTGTTTCAGTTCAAGAATTAATACTTTGGTTCAAATTGTAATAAAAGGGTACCATAGCTGCTGAAATCAAGAAAACAGTTCAGAGTCTTTTTTTTCCCCCAGGAAGTTCTGTGTGTTTTACTTTTGTTACTTTGTTTGGTTCTGAAAATGCACCCATTCACAAAACCTCTGGGCAATTGGACAAAACATATTTACAATCCTTTGAAATGGGCCAGGACTCAAGTTGAAGTACAGTTGGCTAGACATTTAAAATGAGGAAATGGCTCACCTTCCTTCTCAACCTGAAGTTGCCAAGTAAAATCTTCCGAATTCTCAAGAGAAAGAAGATGCCTCTGACTCATATTCCATTTGCTTTTAAGTCTTGCTCAAAGTATTTTTTTCAAGTGGAAAAAGAATGAAAGAAACATTAAAACTCAAGGAACTAATTGTGTGTGGCAGGAACACAGCTGTGGAATCTCCTGGCTACAACTGTATAAAAATTAAAAGAAAAAAACCACCCTTATTTACTTAATGCCTTAATTTGAAGATGAAGGTAGGGTGTTAAAGAATGGTGGGACTGAGGTGCTCCTTCAGAGAGATGGCTTTTTCTCTCTGTCTCAAAGACATTTGAAAGATTGCAAAACCTTCCCCTAGAGCCACTTTGAATGTTGGAGAATATGCCCCTTTGAATACTTCAAATCTCTCTGTCAATGGAAATTTAATACCACCCCCCCTCCAAAGTGCTAGCTCTCCATATAGAAGATAAAAATGTTCACAGAACCCTTTCATAGTGTAGGAGTTTGGCTGGTTTTGCCTTGCTTTAGGATCAACACAATCCTGAAAATCTTCCTTCAATAATTGGTTCAGGTAAGTAGAATTCTCTCTTGCCACAACAACTAACTCATCTAAGGCCAAGAATTCTGGGGCATGAAAAAACATAAAAATTAAAATACTGGGTATACCATCTAGCTCAACTCTTTGATTTTCAAGATGAGGTAGCCAAGGCTCAGAGGTGGAAGTGCACACTGAAACTTATCCTGAGGTTCCTTCTGCAGGTAGTAGAGAACAGCCTCACACCCAGGTCTCACTCCAGGTCTTGCCCATCCTCTTGCTGCAATGATGAGGGAACAGTGAATGTCTCTCTCTGTAGGTATCACTAGAATCCTTGCCTGGTTGACGGAGTCTGAGAAGAAGAGTTGGCAGGGGGTTGGCGGTCCTTAAGTCCACCCCCTTCCATCCACACCCCTCTGCCCTATAGATCCTAAAATAACAGGGGATTCTGGGTAAGGCTTTCGAGCAAATGGTAACTAAAAGGGCAAGGTGAGGAATCAAGGCCTGGCACTCCCAAAGGCAACTCTAAGTGGTATGGCATTTGCACTCCCCACCCCAACTTCCTTCATTTTTTCTTTGCTTTTGAAAATGTTTTCTTTTAGAGCACCTGGCTGGCTCAGTCAGTTAAGCATCTGACTCTTGATTTTGGCTCAGGTTATGATCTCAGAGTTCTGAGATCAAGCCCCATGGTGGGCTTTGAACTCAGCAGGGAGTCTGCTTGAGATTCTCTCTCCCTCAGCGCACTTCCCCACCCCACCGTGCACTTGTGCGTTCTTTCTCCCCCCCCCCCTCCTCCCCCCCCCCCCCCCTTCCCCCTCCCCCTTCCCCCTCCCTCCCCATCTCTCCCCTCTTCTCTCTCCCCCCTTCTCCCCCTCCCCCTCCCTAATAAATCCTTTTAAAAAAAAAGAAAATGGCTTCTTTTGAGCAAGACTTAAAGGCAAACATGAGAGGAGTCAGAGGCATCTTTCTCTTGAGAATTTGGAAGGTTTCACTTAGCATCCTCAGGTGGAGGTGAAAGGTAAGCATTTTCCTCACTACATTCTCACATGTCTAGTCAACTCTTCTTTAGCTTGAGTCCTGGCCCATTTCAGACGCCCCTGGTTATATATCCATTTTGCCTGACTGCGCAGAGGTTTTACGAATGGACGTATTTTCACAACCATAATTCTAAAGAAGTGCACAAACTTTAATGTGCATAGAAATCACCAGGAGGACTTGATAATACAGATTGCTAGGCTCTATGCCTAGTTTCTAATTCAACAGGTCTGGGGTGAAACAAGTTCTAGCAACTTCCCAGGTGATGATTCTGCCAATCCCAGGGTTTCAGACTAATGCGAGCAATGGGACCCAGGCTTAGATGTGCTTTTATTTACCTCACCTGCTATTATAGCTCTGATAAAGCCCTTTTTGCCCTCAGAGAGAGAGATGGTGACCATGATGGGCATTGTCATCTCACATGAACCTTGCTTTTATTCCTAACTCTTTAGCAATTATTTTAGACTTGGTTTTAGGATCCTTACTTATCCTCACCCATAAATGACCACAAAATCATATGGGTTCTGAATCTACAGAGGCTTTCCCTTCCTCTCCAGCCTCTTTCTTGCCTCCTTGATTCAGGTTAACATTATCTCTCACCCAGAATTCTGTAGCAACTTCCTATTTGGTCTCCTCTTTCACTCCACCAAGAGAGAAAATTTTCTGAAACAAATCTGATCCTAAAACTGTGCTGCTCAGAATTGCTCCAGTGTTCCTCTGACTTGCAGGAGACTGTTAGAGGGGCACTGATGTCTCAGGAACATTTATTGTCCCTTTCTATCATCCCTTTCCTTCCTTCAATCACACCAACACTCATAACATTCTAGACCAGTTGGAAGAATAAGGAAGAGGTTAAATTAGTCAAGCTCCTTCTACTTAAAATTGTTACCTTTCATTTTAGTTTCATGAGCATGTATGGGTACCTACTGTTAGCAATGCTTTGTTCTTTTCACTAATCCTCACACAAAGCAGGTGGGGAAGAAAGAATGAGGCACAGAGTTAAGCAGCTACCAAAGGTTATACCCAGCTAGTTAGACAACAAATTTGGAAGAGAAAACAGGTCTCTGTTCAGGTTTCTTACCAGTGAACCTCACAACGGTCTTCGTTTGCTTTTCAAATATATGATTTAGGCCAAAGAAGTTAAATGAACAAGCCCTAACTTCAGGCACTCCTAATTAGAAACCTGGTTCTGCCATGAGATAACCATGAGTGAGTTTCTTACCCTTTTCAGCCTTCATTTCCTTATCTTGAATTAAGCTTAGTTGGCTTTTATTCTTCCTCCTAGAATCTCCCTCTGGATAGCAGCATTCTAAAAGGACCTCTGTGATCACTGCCTCCTGGTATCCATGCCTTCACCAAACCTTCTTCCCCAGACTCTGAGCAGGACCTGCACCTGGCTTCTAATAGGATATGGCAACGGTCATGTGATATCTCTCCGGTGATCGTGTTGTGTTATAAAAGGATTTTGCAGGTGAAAGTAAGGTCCCTAATCAGTTTGACTTTGAGTTAATCAAGAGGAGATTATCCTAGATCAGCTTACCATAATCAGGTAGTCCTTTACAAGAGGGCTTATTCTTGGGGCGCCTGGGTGGCTCAGTCCTTAAGCGTCTGCCTTCGGCTCAGGTCATGATCCCAGGGTCCTGGGATCAAGCCCCGCATCGGGCTCCCTGCTCTGTGGGAAGCCTGCTTGTCCCTCTCCCACTCCCCCTGCTTGTATTCCCTCTCTTGCTGTGTCTCTCTGTCAAATAAATAAATAAAATCTTTTAAAAAAAAAAAAAAAAAGAGGGCTTATTCTTTTCCTACGCTTACAGTCTCCAGACAGTAGAAGTTCTCTTTTCTTGCTGGCCCTGAAGAAGCAAGTTGTCATGAGCTCCACAAATATAAGGAAATAAATTCTTCCAACATCCACATGAATTTGCAAGAGGACCTCTAAGTCTCAGATGAGACTGCAGCCCCCTTGAATGCTGTCTTGTGAGACCCTAAGCAGAGAAGCCAGCTAAGCTTCTGACCCATGCAAACTGTGAGATAATAAATGCATGTTGTTTCGAGCTGTGCTAAATTTGCATTAATTTGTTATACAGCAGTAATTAATATATCCCCTTTTATCTGTAATTTCACTATCAACTCACCTTATTAAAAAAGGGGAGTAGCACCTGTGTGGCTTCATCAGTTAAGCATCTGCCTTCGGCTCACGTCATGATCTCGGGGTCCTGGGATCGAGGCCCACGTCGGGCTCCCTGCTCAGCGGGGAGTCTGCTTCTCCCTCTCCCTCTGCTGCTCTCCCTGCTTGTTCTCTCTCTCTGACAAATAAATAAAAAATCTTAAAAAAAAAAAGAGGGGAGGTAGGGTACAAGGACCAAAGAGCAAACTCTATAGACAACGTGGAGTTGGTTTAGGAACAACCACATCTTTACCCATCCCTAATCTTAGATAGGCAGAATGGCTCTTATCAGTGCTGCTTTGAGAAACAGGATGAGGTACCCTGAAGGGGTGTAGCTAACTAGAGGGCAGAGGAGTATGAGACTGGACTAGAGGACATTCTTCCTCTTCTACTTTTCCCATAATTCTGCATTTCTCTAGAACTCCAGAAGCGAAGAACTGTGCCAAGTAAAGAGGGCAGAGCTAGCTCTGCTGCCCAGGCCCTCGGCAGCTGGGAGAGGGCACAGCAGCAATCACTCAAGTACTCAGGGCTCCAGAGGGCCTAGTAGGTAGAGCGCTCTGGGCTGGGCTCTGTGGGGCTTAGAGACACGAAGTGCCATGCTGTGCTCTATCTTGCCCTTTAAGGCCTATGACACTGGTGGGGAAGACAGTGTTAATATATGGGGAAAGTTAAGGAACAAAGAATGCCGTATCAAGGGATTGGTACAGGCAGTAATTGCATGGGGCAGAGAAAAGGAGCTGGATTTGAAGACACAACACCCGCAGTCATAGTTTGATTCTGCCACGAATTGTTTCAGTACTATAGGCCTTCACAGCACCTCTTTCGATGCTAGTTCCTCGACTCTAACATGAGGGGCAGTAGTTTCTAATTTCTTCAGAAGTATACTGCCTTTCTTCAGTGAAATACAGAAAACACATGAAAAGAAGAGCTGTTGTGGTTAAAGCAGAGGAGCCAGCATAAAAAAACCACTGCAGGGGTGAGTGCCTTCTGCCTCAAATATCTTGTAGTGCTACAGTTCTCTGGCAGAGGCTCGCAGGGGTATGGATCGGGAGGATGCACGCAGGTTTAAGCACCTTGCCACTTTATAGGGACCTCACAAGCATGAAAGAATTGGTGGGGAGAGGGCGTGAGCCTTCTACACCTGCAAGGCCTCTGAGGCATGCATGGAGAACAGACACACGTGTCTCACTTCTAGCCATTCTTCCACTTAGAGCTGGTCAGCTAGAACTTTTTCTGATGCTCCAAAGACTGCTCTGTTCTGAATCCCAGCTAGAAAGATTGAACTGTATGAGTCTCATTCTCATTTCATGAAGAGTTCCAGAAAGGTCAGTTTGTCATTTCGACTTCACGATGCATCAAACAGAAACTCCCACCCCACCCACACTTCCATTCCCAATACTTGGTTTCACAATTTGTCCAGATGCTACAAATCCTCACCCCACCCCCCAACTCTCGAAGCCAGGATTATAAACACTGATAATAGAAAAAAAAAAAAAAAAAAACCTCTCTCCAGACCTTGTAGTTTGGGCCCTGGCCAATTCCTTGCATAAGAGCTTTTGTACTTGTGTGTCTATAAGCTGTCTCAGATGGCTTCTTGTAGGATGTAGAGACAACACTATTAAACAGAAAGGATGTTCATTTTTTTCATCCAGTGCATTTACTGCACACCTACCATGTGCCTGGTGCTGTTCTAGACACTGTGGGTACAGCAGTGAACTAGATAGACATCATTTCTACCCTCATGGAGCTTGCATTCTGTAGAGGAAGAGAAGAAATGAAAAATAGTTGTGTGTAGTAGACATAAACAAGATAATTTAGAGTAAGGCCACTGAAAGAAATAAGCAAGGAGATGGGATAAATTGGAATTGAATTAGGTGGGAGAAATGCCTTTGGTAGGGGCATTCCAGAAAGGCTTCCCTGAGGATGCAGCACTAAGCTGAAACCTTGAGGCTGAGAAGAAGCCAGTCAAGCTAGGATTGCAGAGAAACATTTCTAAGAAAGAAGTGATAGCAAAATCAAAGGCCCTGAATCAGAAGAGGGCTCAGCCTGCTCAAAGAATGGAAAGGCCAGTCTGGCTGCAATGAGGGGAAGGCTGGGAGGGTGGCATGCCTTTCCAATGGGTCCAGCTCTCTTCTGAAAAACTTAACTGGAGTGGGAAGGTGTGGGTTGAGCCCTGGCTCTGTGACTCCTACTCTTTGGAGTGTGTAAGAGTCAGTACATTTTCCCAAGTTCCTGAATCAGCCACAGCAGCGATAACCTGACCCCAGCCCATGCAGGCTTGTTCTTCTGACCATGGCAATGATTAGATTGAATTCTGTCAGTGTCTTAGCTTGGGCCCTCTGAGATGGAGATCTGAATGCAGGAAGTTAAGTGGAAGGCACACTTAGGTACACTCTCCCTGTGAGGGAGTGAAGCAAGCAAGGTTTGGTGAATCAGTTGCAAGAAGGGCTACAGCCAGTCCCACAAGGTGCTCTGAAGCTGGGAAAACCTTTCAGAGTTATTTCAAACTGAAGTACAGACACTAAGCCTTTTATCCCTATGCTGACTAGTCATCAGATATGGGCTGTGTTCCTAGGTAGGGAATGTCTTTGGATGACACAGCTCCTTTCCACTAAGGGCAAGGCCCAGAGAGGGACTTGGCTGTGAGTCCTCACAGGAAACACTCCCAGCACTGGGAGAATGAGTATGCAGCAGGCACTGGTTGGCACACCATAGCATTCACTACCCTCAGAGAGGTTCTGGCTGACCCAAAAGCAACCAGCCATTATTGAGACTTAAGTCCCACTGAGATTTCTCTGCAGCTCAGATCATGCCTCTTGAGAGGAGACCATTTTGCTATTTTCCATGGGAAAATTTTATTTTAAAGTTTTTCTGAGATTACTTAGAAATGTTTCTATATTTAAGGTGTTCTGGTAGGTAGGCCTCTAGGCAAATAGCTTCTATAAGGGTGAAATAAATGCATTGCAAAAGATAATGTGTTTCTGGTTGCTTATTTGCTATCTAGGATTTCTCACAACAGGCTATGCTCCTGGCCCTTGCTTTGCTGGATGGGTTTCATAGCAGAGACATTTGAAGTCCACAAAATCTAGTTCCTGGCACTCCAAGGGCAGATTAGAGCAACTCTAAGGGAGGGCTTCAGATTCTTCTGTGTGTGGCAGCTCATGTATGTCTCTGTTCAAATCCAATGTCATGCTGTCACTGGGCAGTGTTGGTCAAGTACAGGACCAACATTGGGGGATAGGGGATGATAGGGTACATGGTGCTACATTCGACAGGGTGGTTCAGAAGGGCCTCTGGGATGAAGAAAGTGATATTTGAGCTTAGACCTGAATAAACGAAGGAGTGAGTCATGTAGATTCCTGAAAGTAGAAAGTTCCAGAGAATGGGAAGAAAATGTGCAATGTCCTGAGGCTGGAGAATGTTCAAGTTACAGTAAGGTCAGTGCATCTGGGGCACAGTGGGTAAAGGAGGAGAGTCAGAGGGTTGGTGGGAGCTAGATTGCATGGGGCCAGGAAAGCAGACCATGGAAAGGATTTGGGATTATTACTATTCTTTTGTGACATGGGAAATCATTAGAGTTCTGAACAAGGAGTGATATGACCTGATACTATGTTTTAAAAGGCACATTCAGAAAACAGACAGTAGGAGGGAAGGGTAGGCAGAGCACAAGTGGGAAGCTAGGATGTGGTAAATAGGATGTGATAAGAAGATGGTGGAGACCAGTATCTGTGGAGGTGGTGAAAACTGGTTGTATCCTGGAAAAACCTTGGAAGTAGAATTGGCTGATGATTTGGCTATAGGTGTGAGAGGAGAATCAAGGATGGCTCCAGCTCCAAATGCACCCCCTTTTCACTCCCCCACCTCCACTTTGCTTTACTACCCTTTTCTAACCCTAAGGACTCTCACATTTACTTACCCAAGTGCTGCAGTATGACCTCTGTCTCCCACCCCAGGCCTGCCCTCTCTGATGGTCCTCATACTCTACTTCTAAATGCCCTTTTATATTCCAGACTTTTCTACATGGTGTCCTTGTCTATGAATTCCCTGCAATAGTCACTGATCAACTAGTTTGCAAAAGTAACTGAAGACCAAGATGCTAATTTGAAAATGTCATTCACCCCTACCACCAACACCCCATACATTCCCATTTTTAGTCTATCACCCCTGCCTTATCTCACAGTCATGAGCAATGCAGGAATTTTAGGTACTTTAGAGTTAATGGTGAGTGATGTGAGGCATGGGGGCCTTTTCTAACAGGAGCTACTTCATTGATTTTATCCTCACAGCAATCTGATCAGTGTTTTTATTCCCATATTTCAGACAGAAGGACTGAGGTTCCAAGTTCCTGGGTTGAAGACATGGCTGGTAAGTAACAATTGGGATCCAACCCAAACTGCCTGATACCAGGGTCCAAGCTCTTCCCTCCACCCCATGCCCTGGTGAAGCACAAGGGTGTGCAATTAATTTCTGGGTAATAAGGAGATGGAAAATGGGCCTGCTCTCCAGCTGTGGCATTCCTATTATTTTCAAGGTTCAGCACAAGAGAGAACTCAAAATGCTATCTGGTAAGTAGTTCTCATGTTTTTAGTATTTGTTTCTAGTGTTCAGGACAGTTTTATGAATGACTCTTACTTCAGAGCTATACTCTGCCAATTTGCTAAAACTCCAAATTGCCTGCTTTATATTCTAGAAGACCCACATGTGTTTATGAGCACAAGCTCTATGTCATTTTCAGTCCCCTGAAATAGTCTGATAGTAGGTTGGTGGTAAAATAAAGTCAGAAGTTGAAGTTGGGAATTTTTTTTCATAGATACCTTGAAAGGTGTTGTTTACCATTTCCTGACAAGAGCTTGGGACCTGCTCACATCTGTCTCACCACATGTAATGTTACTGTACCACAGTAGGTCTATGCTGAGTCTCCTTATCCTTCACCTCTGTCTACAAGTTCAGGGAAGGAATGAACCATTAATAACCAACCCTGTCAATTTGATAGATCATGTCAACTTCTTTATTTGGGCCTATAAACAGAAAATCAGACCTGTGGTTTCCTGCTGCCCATCTGGATTTCCAAACTGGCTTTCAGCCGTGAACTTTATTCTTCCTGATTAGAAACAGAGACATTGTGGGGAAGGGAGATGGGGAGAGAGGAAGGAAATAGTAATGAATCTTATCAAGGCAACTTGCAACCCTGGGATTGTGTCATTCAACTAGAGTGTGTTTATACAGGTAAGCAGACCAGCTGGTATCTGTTTCCTTTCCTTGGAAAATCTTTGTGTCACAGCTAGTTTTCGTATAATACTAAGATTTACTCATTAACTTACATTGGTAGTCATTTACCTCTTAGAAGAAGCATAGCACTACAGATCTATATTAAATTTTTTAGATATTTAGAAGATAATCTTATGTTTTGTAAGAGTAACTTTTAAGTTTATGTATTCTGCTATTAAACTTCAGCAAGCAATCAAGCAGCTATACAAGAATAGTAGCTGTAACTTGTTTAGGGGCTACTAGCACTCAAATTAATTGATTTTAAAAAGTAGTAATAAATTTAAAAGTATTACATAATTTTCTAAAAGTCACAAATAAAATATCATCATTTATGTTTTATTTCCCCAGGCTATTTTTTAAAAAATTCATGCTTGGGCATTTAATGAGGTTTGCTAAAAAGTAGAATAGCAAAAAGGAATTACCATGTATTCAACCACACCATCTGTTATTACCATTTATAACAAGACTGATTGATGTGCTAGGCACTTCACATCTGTTATCATGTTTAAATATCTGAATAAGCCCAGTGTCCTGAAAAAGCAATATTATCAGTGGATTGCATGGTAGAGAGTCTGCAACAATTACATTTTCAGTTTTATTTTGCTCAATCTTAAAATTAGTTTGCAATTCTGAACATAGTTAAAGCTTATAATGGGCACATTGTCCTCAAGCTTAGAGTTATCATCTTTCTTTTATTTAGTCAATAAACAGTGTTTATTGAGCAACTACAATGTAATAAAGTCTGGCATGAATCAGATACAAATTTAATTCTAATAAAATTATAATCAAATGTAATTTAAATCAAAACATTTTGTGGAACAAACTCTTTCATGGAACTTTCATATGGTGATTTAAAATTTTGGTGGAAAAGCACAAATAGCAAATAATTGCCAGGGCTATTTTGCAAAAAGAGAACAAAGTAAGGAGTCTCCATTTAACATATACTGGACTTACAGAGATAGGTAGATGAATGGATCATAACAGAAAGCCCAGAAACAAACTTACACATATACGGAGCTATAGATAGATAGATAGATAGATAGATAGATAGATAGATAGATAGATAGATAGAT
>NW_023270839.1:25718372-25724383 GCF_011800145.1 Mirounga leonina | reverse complement strand
GATAGATAGATAGATAGATAGATAGATAGATAGATAGATAGATAGATGAGGGGGCGGAGCAAGATGGCGGAGGAGTAGGAGACCTGGATTTCGTCTCCTCTCAGGAATTCAGCTGGATAGGGATCAAACCATTCTGAACACCTACAAACCCAACAGGAGATCGAAGAAAAGAAGAGCAACAACTCTCTCATCAGAAAAGCGACCACTTTCTGGAAGGTAGGAGGTGCGGAGAAGTGAATCCGCGGCGATATTCCGGAGGATAGATGGCGGGGGAGGGGCCTCCGTCGGACACTTCTGGCAAGTGATAGAGCCGCGGAGCACAAAATCGGAACTTTTAGAAGTCGGCTCCGCTGAGGGACGTCACTCCGGTGGCTAAGCGGGGGGTGGAACCCTCCGGGACAGTGTGGTCTCAGGACCCTCGGGGTCACAGAAAGACCGGGGGTGCCTAAGTGCGGCAGAGCTCCCAGGGATCGGAGCAGGGAGGCCGGCTGCAGAGGCGGAGCCCAGGCGCGGGCTCTCAGCTCGGGGTTGCCATAAACCGTGATCCGTGGCACAGTCGGGCCCCTGCTCCTCCAGCAGGGACCCAACAAGCGGCAGATCCGGGGAGACTCACCTTCCTCCCCCGGGAGGAGCTGCGCGGGAGTGCACCGCAGGGATCTGCTGGGTTTGGAGACTCCAGACTGGGTCGGGTGCCAGAGATAGAAACGCGCGGTCACAGGCCGGTTGAGCACGGAGTGCAGCTGCAGACTGGGGAGACGGGAGTGACTGACGGCTTTTCTCTGGGGGCTCACTGAGGAGCGGGGCCCGAGTTCTCGGCTCCTCCGGGGCGGAGATTGGGAGGCCGCCATTTTCACTCTCTGCCTCCAAAGCTGTACGGAGAGCTCGCAGGGAACAAAAGCCCCGGAGAGCAAACCCGAGCAGATTACTTAGCCGGGACGGGGCAAGGGCGGGGCAATTCCACCTCCGGCAGAGACATTTGGAAACCACGGCAACAGGCCCCTCCCCAGAAGATCAGCGAGAACAGCCGGCCAAGACCAAGTTTACCGATCAAAGAGAACGGCAGAACTCCAGCGCTAGGGGAATACTGCACATAGAATTCATGGCTTTCTTACCATGATTCCTTAGTCTTTTAAAGTTAATTTTTTTTTAACTGTCTTTTTGTCTTTTTATTTCTTTTTGAATTTTTCTTTTTCCCTTTTTCAAACAACATCTTATCAATCCCTTTTTTTAAAAAAAACATTTTTATTTTTCATTTTTAGAGTCATATTCTATCCCTTCATAATAGTTACCCGTATTTTTGGCTTATATATATAGGTTGTTCTCTCTTCAAAATTTTGAGATAGTTTCTTCTAACAGATTAAAATATACCCTAAATCTCTAGTATATGGTGTTTTCTATTCCCCTGCCTGATCACATCCTCTCCCTTTTTTTTTTCTTTGTCTTTTTTCTTTTTTTTAAATCCTCTTCTTTCTTTTTTCAAACAACTTCTTATCAATTCCTTTTATAAAATTTTTTCTAATTTCCATTTTTACAGTCATTTTCCATCCCTTCATCATATCAACCCTTATTTTTGTACATATATAAGTTTTTCTTTCCTTAAAATTTTGGGAGACACTTTCTTCTAAAAGACCAAAATACACCCCAAATCTAGTGTGTCGCACTGATCTATATACCATATGATCATATTTGATCACATTCTGGTTTTTCTTTTGTTGTTGTTGTTTTGTTTTGTTTGTTTTTGTTTTTATCTTTATCTTTTTCTTTTTTTTTCTTTTTCTTTTTTCTCTCTTTCCCCTTCTTATCCCACTGCTTCAGGTCTTTTCTGATTTGTTTAGAGTATATTTTCTGGGGACGTGGTTACTCTGCTAGCATTTTGTTCTCTCATTAATCTATTCTCCTCTGCACAAAATGACGAGACGGAAAAAATCACCTCAACAAAAAGAACAAGAGGTAGTACCGACTGCCAGGGACCTACTCAATACGGACATTAGTACGATGTCAGATCTAGAGTTCAGAATCATCACTTTAAAGATACTAGCTGGGCTTGAAAAAAATATGGAAGTTATTAGAGAAACTCTTTCTGGAGAAGTAAAAGAGCTAAAATCCAACCAAGTAGAAATCAAAAAGGATATTAATGAGGTGCAATAAAAAATGGGGGCGCTAACTGCTAGAATAAATGAGGCAGAAGAGAGAATCAGAAATATAGAAGATGAGATGATGGAAAATAAAGAAGCTGAGAAAAAGAGAGATAAACAACTACTGGATCATGAGGGCAGAATTCGAGAGATAAGCGATACCATAAGACGAAACAACATTAGAATAATTGGGATCCCAGAAGAAGAAGAAAGAGAGAGAGGGGCAGAAGGTATAATGGAGCAAATTATAGCAGAGAACTTCCCTAATTTGGGGAAAGAAACAGGCATGAAAATCCAGGAAGCACAGAGAACCCCTCTCAAAATCAATAAAAATAGGTCAACTCCCCGACATCTAATAGTAAAACTTACGAG
Organism: Mirounga leonina; assembly: GCF_011800145.1. Classification (NCBI taxonomy): domain Eukaryota; kingdom Metazoa; phylum Chordata; class Mammalia; order Carnivora; family Phocidae; genus Mirounga; species Mirounga leonina. Next base: position 25,721,876 of record NW_023270839.1, on the reverse strand, counting down.
TCTCATAGACAAAGAAAAATCCTGAAAGCAGCTCGGGAGAAGAGATATGTAACCTACAATGGTAGAAACATTAGATTGGCAACAGACCTATCCACAGAGACCTGGCAGGCCAGAAAGGACTGGCAGGATATATTCAGAGCACTAAATGAGAAAAATATGCAGCCAAGAATACTCTATCCAGCTAGGCTGTCATTGAAAATTGAAGGAGAGATAAAAAGCTTCCAGGACAAACAAAAACTAAAGGAATTTGCAAACACAAAACCAGCCCTACAGGAAATCTTGAAAGGGGTCCTCTAAGCAAAGAGAGACCCTAAAAGCAACATAGACCAGAAAGGAACACAGACAATATACAGTAACAGTCACCTTACAGGCAATACAATGGCACTAAATTCCTATCTTTCAATAGTTACCTTGAATGTAAATGGGCTAAATGCCCCAATCAAAAGACACAGGCTAACAGACTGGATTAAAAAACAAGATCCATCGATATGCTGTCTGCAAGAGACTCATTTTAGACCCAAAGACACCCCCAGATTGAAACTGAGGGGGTGGAAAACCATTTACCATGCTAATGGACACCAAAAGAAAGCTGGGGTGGCAATCCTTATATCAGACAAATTAGATTTTAAACCAAAGACTGTAATAAGAGATGAGGAAGGACATTATATCCTACTTAATGGATCTATCCAACAAGAAGATCTAACAATTGTAAATATCTATGCCCCTAACATGGGAGCGGCCAATTATATAAGGCAATTAATAACAAAAGCAAAGAAACACATCGACAACAATACAATAATAGTGGGGGACTTTAACATCCCCCTCACTGAAATGGACAGATCATCTAAGCAAAAGATCAACAAGGAAATAAAGACTTTAAATGACACACTGGACCAAATGGACTTCACAGACATATTCAGAACATTCCACCCCAAAGCAACGGAATACACATTCTTCTCTAGTGCCCATGGAACATTCTCCAGAATCGATCCCATCCTAGGTCATAAATCAGGTCTCAACTGGTACCAAAAGATTGGGATCATTCCCTGCCTATTTTCAGACCACAATGCTTTGAAACTAGAACTCAATCCCAAGAGGAAAGTCGGAAAGAACTCAAATACATGGAGGCTAAAGAGCATCCTACTGAAGAATGAATGGGTCAACCAGGAAATTAAAGAAGAATTAAAAAAATACATGGAAACCAATGAAAATGAAAACACAACTGTTCAAAATCTTTGGGATGCAGCAAAGGCAGTCCTAAGAGGAAAGTATATAGCAATACAAGCCTTTCTCAAGAAACAAGAAAGGTCTCAAGTACACAACCTAACCCTACACCTAAAGGAGCTGGAGAAAGAACAGCAAATAAAGCCTAAACCCAGCAGGAGAAGAGAAATCATAAAGATCAGAGCAGAAATCAATGAAATAGAAACTAAAAGAACAGTAGAACAGATCAACGAAACTAGAAGCTGGTTCTTTGAAAGAATTAACAAGATTGATAAACCCCTGGCCAGACTTATCAAAAAGAGAAGAGAAATGACCCAAATCAACAAAATCATGAATGAAAGAGGAGAGATCACAACCAACACCAAAGAAATACAAACAATTATAAGAACATATTATGAGCAACTCTATGCCAGCAAATTAGATAACCTGGAAGAGATGGATGCATTCCTAGAGATGTATCAACTACCAAAACTGAACCAGGATGAAATAGAAAACCTGAACAGACCTATAACCACTAAGGAAATTGAAGCAGTCATCAAAAATCTCCCAAAAAACAAAAGCCCAGGGCCAGATGGCTTCCCAGGGGAATTCTACCAAACATTTCAAGAAGAATTAATACCTATTCCTCTGAAACTGTTCCAAAAAATAGAAACGGAAGGAAAACTTCCAAACTCATTTTATGAAGCCAGCATTACCTTGATCCCAAAACCAGACAAAGACCCCATCAAAAAGGAGAATTCCAGACCAATATCCCTGATGAACATGGATGCAAAAATTCTCACCAAAATACTAGCCAATAGGATCCAACAGTACATTAAGAGGATTATTCACCACGACCAAGTGGGATTTATCCCTGGGCTGCAAGGTTGGTTCAACATCCGCAAATCAATCAATGTGATACAGTACATTACCAAAGGAAAGAACAAGAATCATATGGTCCTCTCAATAGATGCAGAAAAAGCTTTTGACAAAGTACAGCATCCTTTCTTGAAGATTAGTTGGCTCTTCAGAGTATAGGGATAGAGGGTACATACCTCAATATCATAAAAGCCATCTATGAAAAACCTACAGCAAATATTATTCTCAATGGGGAAAAACTGAGAGCTTTCCCCCTAAGGTCAGGAACACGGCAGGGATGTCCACTATCACCACTGCTATTCAACATAGTATTGGAAGTCCTACCCCAGCAATCAGACAACAAAAAGAAATCAAAGGCATCCAAATTGGCAAAGAAGAAGTCAAACTCTCACTCTTTGCAGATGATATGATACTTTATGTGGAAAACCCAAAAGACTCCACCCCAAAACTGCTAGAACTCATACAGGAATTCAGTAAAGTGGCAGGATATAAAATCAATGCACAGAAGTCAGTGGCATTCCTATACACCAACAACAAGACAGAAGAAAGAGAAATTAAGGAGTCGATCCCATTTACAATTGCACCCAAAACCATAAGATACCTAGGAATGAATCTAACCAAAGAGACAAAGGATCTGTACTCAGAAAACTATAAAATACTCATGAAAGAAATTGAGGAAGACACAAAGAAATGGAAAAACGTTCCATGCTCATGGATTGGAAGAACAAATATTGTGAAGATGTCAATGCTACCTAGAGCAATCTACACATTCAATGCAATCCCCATCAAAATACCATCCACTTTTTTCAAAGAAATGGAAGAAATAATCCTAAAATTTGTATGGAACCAGAAAAGACCCCGCATAGCCAGAGGAATATTGAAAAAGAAAAGCAAAGCCGGTGGCATCACAATTCCGGACTTCAAGCTCTCTTACAAAGCTGTCATCATCAAGACAGCATGGTACTGGCACAAAAACAGACACATAGATCAATGGAACAGAATAGAGAGCCCAGAAATGGACCCTCAACTCTATGGTCAACTAATCTTCGACAAAGCAGGAAAGAATGTCCAATGGAACAAAGACAGTCTCTTCAACAAATGGTGTTGGGAAAATTGGATAGACACATGCAGAAGAATGAAACTGGACCACTTCCTTACACCACACACAAAAATAGACTCCAAATGGTTGAAAGACCTCAATGTGAGACAGGAGTCCATCAAAATCCTAAAGGAGAACACAGGGAACAACCTCTTTGACCTCAGCCAAAGCAACTTCTTCCTAGAAACATCGCCAAAGGCAAGGGAAGCAAGGGCAAAAATGAACTATTGGGACTTCATCAAGATAAAAAGCTTTTGCAAAGCAAAGGAAACAGTTAACAAAACCAAAAGACAACCGACAGAATGGGAGAAGATATTTGCAAA
>NW_023270839.1:25690141-25713372 GCF_011800145.1 Mirounga leonina | reverse complement strand
AAAGAACTCATCAAACTCAACACCCAAAGAACAAAGAATCCAATCAAGAAATGGGCAGAAGACATGAACAGACATTTTTCCAAAGAAGACATCCAAATGGCCAACAGACACATGAGAAAGTGCTCAACATCGCTCGGCATCAGGGAAATCCAAATCAAAACCTCAATGAGATACCACCTCACACCAGTCAGAATGGCTAAAATTAACAAGTCAGGAAACGACAGATGTTGGCGGGGATGCAGAGAAAGGGGAACCCTCCTACACTGTTGGTGGGAATGCAAACTGGTGCAGCCACTCTGGAAAACTGTATGGAGGTTCCTCAAAAAGTTGAAAATAGAGCTACCATATGATCCAGCAATTGCACTACTGGGTATTTACCCCAAAGATACAAAAGTAGGGATCCGAAGGGGTACGTGCACCCCGATGTTTATAGCAGCAATGTCCACAATAGCCAAACTGTGGAAAGAGCCAAGATGTCCATCGACAGATGAATGGATAAAGAAGATGTGGTATATATATACAATGGAATATTATGCATCCATCCAAAGGAATGAGATCTTGCCATTTGCAACGACGTGGATGGAACTGGAGGGTATTATGTTGAGTGAAATAAGTCAAACAGAGAAAGACATGTATCATATGATCTCACTGATATGAGGAATTCTTAATCGCAGGAAACAAACTGAGTGTTGTTGGAGTGGGGGGTGGGGTCGGAGGGATGGGGTGACTGGGTGATAGACACTGGGGAGTGTATGTGCTCTGGTAAGCGCTGTGAATTGTGCAAGACTGTTGAATCTCAGATCTGTACCTCTGAAACAAATAATGCAATATATGTTAAGAAACAAAAAAGAAGAAGAAGAAGAAGGTAGCGGGAGGGGAAGAATGAAGCGGGGGAAATCGGAGGGGTAGACGAACCATGAGAGACGATGGACTCTGAAAAACAAACAGGGTTCTAGAGGGGAGGGGGGTGGGAGGATGGGTTAGCCTGGTGGTGGGTATTGAGGAGGGCACATTCTGCATGGAGCACTGGGTGTTGTGCACAAACAATGAATCATGGAACACTTCATCTAAAACTAATGTTGTAATGTATGGGGATTAACATAAGAATAAAAAAAAAAAAGTAAAAAACAAAAGATAGATAGATAGATGATAGATAGATAAAGAGATAGATAGATAGCTAATAGATAGATAGATGATTGATAGATAGATAGATGTATTTCAAAAATATCTTTAAAGTCCTTTGAAGTAGATGAAACACTCAGGTTTAACACAGCCATATGACTGAGTTCTGACCAATGGAATGTGTAAAGATGGCTCCCCAAACCTGGCCCTTGAAACCTCCCTTGTAATATTCCATGTTCTTTTTTTCCCTGTCCTGCTAGACAGATGTAGAAAATCTAGTGGGGGGGGGGCCGGGAGCAAGATGGCAGAGGAGTAGGAGACCTGGATTTCGTCTGGTCTCAGGAATTCAGCTGGATAGGGATCAAACCATTCTGAACACCTACAAACTCAACAGGAGATCGAAGAAAAGGATAGCAACAACTCTCTGAACAGAAAAGCGACCACTTTCTGGAAGGTAGGATGTGCGGAGAAGTGAATCCAGGCGATATTCGGGAGGATAGACAGCGGGGGAGGGGGCCTCGTTGGCCGCTTCTGGCAAGTGATAGAGCCGCGGAGCACAAAATCGGAACTTTAGAAGTCGGCTCCACTCAGGGACGTCGCTCCAATGGCTAAGCGGGGGGTGGAACCCTCATTGGACAGTATGGTCTCAGGACCCTCGGGGTCACAGGAAGACAGAGGGTGCCTGAGTGTGGCAGAGCTCCCAGGTATTGGACTGGAGAAGCCAGCTGCAGAGAGGGAGCCGAGGAGTGGGCTCTCAGCTAGGGGTTGCCATAAACCGTGATCCGTGGCACAGTCGGGCCACTGCTCCTCCAGCAGGGACCCAACAAGTGGCATATCCGGGGAGACTCCCCTTTCTCCCCAGGGAGGAGTGGCTCGGGAGCGCACCACAGGGATCTGCTGGGTTTGGAGACTCCACACCAAGTCAGGTGCCAGAGATAGAAACGCGCGGTCACAGGCCGGGTGAGCACAGAGTGCGGCTGGAGACCGGGGAGACGGGAGTGATTGACTGCTTTTCTCTGGGGGCACACTGAGGAGTGGAGCCCCGAGTTCTCGGCTCCTCCGGGCAGAGATTGGGAGGTCGCCGTTTTCACTCTCGTCCTCCAAAGCTGAGCGGAAAGCTTGCAGGGAACAAAAGCTCCCGAGAGCAAACCCGAGCTGATTACTGAGCCCGAACCAGCAAGGGCGGGGCAATTCTGCCTCCGGCAAAGACATTTGGGAACCACGGCAACAGGCCCCTCCCCCAGAAGATCAGCAAGAACAGCCAGCCAAGACCAAGTTTACCGATCAATGAGAACAGCAGAACTCCAGCGCTAGGGGAATACTGCACATAGAATCCATGGCTTTTTTACCATGATTCTTTAGTCTTTCAAAGTTAATTTTTTTTTAACTGTCTTTTTTTTTTTTTGAATTTTTCTTTTTCCCTTTTTCAACCAACATCTTATCAATCCCTTTTTTATTTTTTATTTATTTATTTTTTATTTTTTTAAAGATTTTATTTATTTATTTGAGAGAGAGAGAATGAGAGACAGAGAGCACGAGAGGGAAGAGGGCAGAGGGAGAAGCAGACCTGCCGCTGAGCAGGGAGCCTGATGCGGGACTTGATCCCAGGACTCCAGGATCATGACCTGAGCCGAAGGCAGTTGCTTAACCAACTGAGCCATCCAGGCGCCCCTCAATCCCTTTTTTAAAAAACATTTTTATTTTTCATTTTTAGAGTCATATTCTATCCCTTCATAGTAGTTACCCTTATTTTTGGCATATATGTATATATAAGTTGTTCTCTCTTTAAAATTTTGAGATACAGTGTCCTCTAACAGATAAAATATACCCTAAATCTCTAGTGTATGACTTTGTTCTAGTCTCCTGCCTGATCACATTCTCTCCCTTTTTTTTCTTTTTTTTTTTTAATCCTCTTCTTTCTTTTTTCAAACAACTTCTTATCAATTCCTTTTATAAAATTTTTTATAATTTTCATCTTTACAATCATATTCCATCCCTTCATCATACCAACCCTTATTTTTGTACATATATGTTTTTCTTTCTTTAAGATTTTGGAGGCACTTTCTTCTAATAGACCAAAATACACCCCAAATCTAGTGTGTGTCACTGATCTATGCACCAGCCTGATCATATTTGATCATATTCTGTTTTTTTGTTTTGTTCTGTTTTTGTTTGTTTTTATCTTTTTCTTTTTCTTTCTTTTTCCTTTTTCTTTTTTCTTTCTTTCCCTTTCTTTTCCCCCAGCTTCAGGTCTTTTCTGATTTGTTTAGAGTATATTTTCTGGGGACATTGTTACCCTGTTAGCATTTTGTTCTCTCATTCACCTATTCTCCTCTGGACAAAATGACAAGATGGAAAAAAATCACCTCAACAAAAAGAACAAGAGGTAGTACCAACTGCCAGGGACCTACTCAATACGGACATTAGTACAATGTCGGATCTAGAGTTCAGAATCATCACTTTGAAGATACTAGCTGGGCTTGAAAAAAGCATGGAAGTTATTAGAGAAACGCTTTCTGGAGAAATAAAAGAACTAAAATCTAACCAAGTTGAAATCAAAAAGGCTATTATTGAGGTGCAATCAAAAATGGAGGCGCTAACTGCTAGGATAAATGAGGCAGAAAAGAGAATCAGTGATATAGAAGACCAAATGATGGAAAATAAAGAAGCTGAGAAAAAGAGAGATAAACAACTACTGTATCATGAGGGCAGAATTCGAGGGATAAGCGATACTATAAGATGAAACAACATTAGAATAATTGGGATCCCAGAAGAAGAAGAAAGAGAGAGGGGGGCAGAAGGTATATTGGAGCAAATTATAGCAGAGAACTTCCCTAATTTGGGGAAGGAAACAGGCATGAAAATCCAGGAGGCACAGAGAACCCCTCTCAAAATCAATAAAAATAGGTCAACACCCTGACATCTAATAGTAAGACTTACGAGTTTCAGAGACAAAGAGAAAATCCTGAGAGAAGCTCGGGAGAAGAGATCTGTAACCTACAATGGTAGAAACATTAGATTGGCAACAGACCTATCCACAGAGACCTGGCAGGCCAAAAAGGACTGGCAGGATATATTCAGAGCACTAAATGAGAAAAATATGCAGCCAAGAATACCATATCCAGCTAGGCTGTCATTGAAAATGGAGAGATAAAAAGCTTCCAGGACAAACAAAAACTAAAGGAATTTGCAAACATGAAACCAGCCCTACAAGAAATCTTGAAAGGGGTCCTCTAAGCAAAGAGAGAGCCTAAAAGTAACATAGACCAGAAAGGAACACAGACAATATACAGTAACAGTCACCTTACAGGCAATACAATGGCACTAAATTCATATCTTTCAATAGTTACCCTGAATGTGAATGGGGTAAATTCCCCAATCAAAAGACACAGGCTGGGCGCCTGGGTGGCTCAGATGGTTAAGCGTCTGCCTTCGGCTCAAGTCATGATCCCAGGGTCCTGGGATCAAGTCCCACATCAGGCTCCCGGCTCAGCGGGGAGCCTGCTTCTCCCTCTGACCCTCGCCCCTCTCATGCTGTTTCTCTTTCACTCGCTCTCTAAAAAAAAATAAATAAAATCTTAAAAAAAAAAAAAGACACAGGCTATCAGACTGGATTAAAAAACAAGACCCATTGATATGCCATCTGCAAGAGACTCATTTTAGACCCAAAGACACCCCCAGATTGAAAGTGAGGGGGTGGAAAACCATTTACCATGCTAATGGACACCAAAAGAAAGCTGGGGTGGCAATCCTTATATCAGACAAATTAGATTTTAAACCAAAGACTGTAATAAGAGATGAGGAAGGATGCTATATCCTACTTAAAGGGTCTATCCAACAAGAAGATCTAACAACTGTAAATATCTATGCCCCTAACATGGGAGCGGCCAATTATATAAGGCAATTAATAACAAAAGCAAAGAAACACATTGACAACAATACAATAATAGTGGGGGACTTTAACACCCCCCTCACTGAAATGGACAGATCATCTAAGCAAAAGATCAACAAGGAAATAAAGACTTTAAATGACACACTGGACCAAATGGACTTCACAGACATATTCAGAACATTCCATCCCAAAGCAACAGAATACACATTCTTCTCTAGTGCCCATGGAATATTCTCCAGAATAGATCACATCCTAGGTCACAAATCAGGTCTCAACCGGTACCAAAAGATTGGGATCATTCCCTGCCTATTTTCAGACCACAATGCTTTGAAACTAGAACTCAATCGCAAGAGGAAAGTTGGAAAGAACTCAAATACATGGAGGCTAAAGAGCATCCTACTGAAGAATGAATGGGTCAACCAGGAAATTAAAGAAGAATTTAAAAAATTCATGCAAACTAATGAAAATGAAAACACAACTGTTCAAAATCTTTGGGATGCAGCAAGGGAAGTCCTAAGAGGAAAGTATACAGCAATAGAAGCCTTTCTCAAGAAACAAGAAAGGTCTCAAATACACAACCTAACCCTCCACCTAAAGGAGCTGGAGAAAGAACAGCAAATAAAGCCTAATCCCAGCAGGAGAAGAGAAATAATAAAGATCAGGGCAGAAATCAATGAAATAGAAACCAAAAGAACAGTAGAACAGATCAATGAAACTAGGAGCTGGTTCTGTGAAAGAATTAACAAGATTGATAAACCCCTGGCCAGACTTATCAAAAAGAGAAGAGAAATGACCCAAATCAACAAAATCATGAATCAAAGAGGAGAGATCACAACCAACACTAAAGAAATACAAACAATTATAAGAACATATTATGAGCAACTCTATGCCAGCAAATTAGATAACCTGGAAGAAATAGATGCATTCCTAGAGATGTATCAACTACCAGAACTGAACCAGGAAGAAATTGAAAACCTGAACAGACCTATAACCACTAAGGAAATTGAAGCAGTCATCAAAAATCTCCCAACAAGCAAAAGCCCAGGGCCAAATAGCTTCCCAGGGGAATTCTACCAAGCATTTAAGGAAGAATTAATAACTATGCTTCTGAAACTGTTCCAAAAATAGAAATGGAAGGAAAACTTCCAAACTCGTTTTATGAGGCCAGCATTACTTGATCCCAAAACCAGACAAAGACCCCATCAAAAAGGAGAATTACAGACCAATATCCCTGATGAACATGGATGCAAAAATTCTCACCAAAATACTAGCCAATAGGATCCAACAGTACATTAAGAGGATTATTCACCACGACCAAGTGGGATTTATCCCTGGGCTGCAAGGTTGGTTCAACATCCACAAATCAATCAACATGATACAATATATTAACAAAAGAAAGAACAAGAACCATATGATCCTCTCAACAGATGCAGAAAAAGCATTTGAAAAAGTACAGCATCCTTTCTTGATCCAAACTCTTCAGACTATAGGGATAGAGGGTACATACCTTAATATCATAAAAGCCATCTATGAAAAACCTACAGTGAATATCATTCTCAATGGGGAAAAACTGAGAGCTTTCCCCCTAAGGTCAGGAACACAGCAGGGATGTCCACTATCACCACTGCTATTCAACATAGTATTAGAAGTCCTAGCCACAGCAATCAGACAACAAAAACAAATAAAAGGCATCCAAATCAGCAAAGAAGAAGTCAAACTCTCACTCTTTGCAGATGATATGATACTTTATGTGGAAAACCCAAAAGACTCCACCCCAAAACTGCTAGAACTCATACAGGAATTCAGTAAAGTGGCAGGATATAAAATCAATGCACAGAAGTCAGTGGCATTCCTATACACCAACAACAAGACAGAAGAAAGAGAAATTAAGGAGTCGATCCCATTTACAATTGCACCCAAAACCATAAGATACCTAGGAATGAATCTAACCAAAGAGGCAAAGGATCTGTACTCAGAAAACTATAAAATACTCATGAAAGAAATTGAGGAAGACACAAAGAAATGGAACAACATTTCATGCACATGGATTGGAAGAACAAATATTGTGAAGATGTCAATGCTACCTAGAGCAATCTACACATTCAATGCAATCCCCATCAAAATACCATCCACTTTTTTCAAAGAAATGGAAGAAATAATCCTAAAATTTGTATGGAACCAGAAAAGACCCCGAATAGCCAGAGGAATATTGAAAAAGAAAAGCAAAGCTGGCGGCATCACAATTCTGGACTTCCAGCTCTCTTACAAAGCTGTCATCATCAAGACAGCATGGTACTGGCACAAAAACAGACACATAGATCAATGGAACAGAATAGAGAGCCCAGAAATGGACCTCAACTCTATGGTCAACTAACCTTTGACAAAGCAGAAAAGAACGTCCAATGGAAAAAAGACAGTCTCTTCAACAAATGGTGTTGGGAAAATTGGACAGCCACATGCAGAAGAATGAAACTGGACCATTTCCTTACACCACACACAAAAACAGACTCCAAATGGTTGAAAGACCTCAATGTGAGACAGGAGTCCATCAAAATCCTAAAGGAGAACACAGGCAACAACCTCTTCGACCTTAGCCGCAGCAACTTCTTCCTAGAAACATCGCCAAAGGCAAGGGAAGCAAGGGCAAAAATGAACTATTGGGACTTCATCAAGATAAAAAGCTTTTGCAAAGCAAAGGAAACAGTCAACAAAATCAAAAGACAACCAACAGAATGGGAGAAGATATTTGCAAATGACATATCAGATAAAGGGCTAGTATCCAAAATCTGTAAAGAACTTATCAAACTCAACACCCAAAGAACACATAATCCAATCAAGAAATGGGTAGAAGACATGAACAGATATTTTTCCAAAGAAGACATCCAAATGGCCAACAGACACATGAAAAAGTGCTCAACATTGCTCGGCATCAGGGAAATCCAAATCAAAACTTCAGTGAGATACCACCTCACACCAGTCAGAATGGCTAAAATTAACAAGTCAGGAAATGACAGATGTTGGCGGGGATGTGGAAAAAGGGGAACCCTCCTACACTGTTGGTGGGAATGCAAGCTGGTGCAGCCACTCTGGAAAACAGTATGGAGGTTCCTCAAAAAGTTGAAAACAGAGCTACCATATGATCTAGCAATTACACTACTGGGTATTTACCCCCAAGATACAAATGTAGGGATCTGAAGGGGTACATGCACCCCGATGTTTATAGCAGCAATGTCCACAATAGCCAAACTGTGGAAAGAGCCAAGATGTCCATCGACAGATGAATGGATAAAGAAGATGTGGTATATATATACAATGGAATATTATGCATCCATCCAAAGGAATGAGATCTTGCCATTTGCAACGACATGGATGGAACTGGAGGGTGTTATTCTGAGCGAAATTAGTCAATCAGAGAAAGACATATATCATATGACCTCACTGATATGAGGAATTCTTAATTGCAGGAAACAAACTGAGGGTTGCTGGAGTGGGGGGTGGGGTGGGAGGGATGGGGTGCCTGGGTGATAGGCATTGGGGAGGGTATGTGCTATGGTGAATGCTGTGAATTGTGCAAGACTATTGAATCACAGACCTGTACCTCTGAAACAAATAATGCAATATACGTTAAGAAAAAAAAAAAAAGAAGAAGAAGAAGATAGCAGGAGGGGAAGAATGAAGGGCGGGAAATCGGAGGGGGAGACGAATCATGAGAGACGATGGACTCTGAAAAACAAACTGAGGGTTCTAGAGGGGAGGGGGTGGGGGGATGGGTTAGCCTGGTGATAGGTATTAAAGAGGGCACGTTCTGCATGGAGCACTGGGTGTTATGCACAAACAATGAATCATGGAACACTACATCTAAAATGAATGATGTAATGTATGGTAATTAACATAACAATAAAATTTTTTTTAAAAAAAGAAAATCTAGAGGAGCTCTCTGAGGACAAAAAAGATGGCATAGTCACTAGATGGAAGGAGCCCTGAATAGGCTGCATGTAGCAGAAAGCCCACTTCACCCTCTCTGCATACCACAGTGGACAGCCATATAATCAAGAAATAAACCCTTGTTGTGTTAAACCATTGAACATTAATATTGTTATAGCAGTCAGTGTATTTTGAATGATGTACCATATAATTGCATTCACATCCCTGTCTCTTCCTGTTAAATAGTGAGCTTTTTGAGGGCAGAAACATGTAATTCTTCATCCAATGTTGCTTAGCAAATAGATGATCAATAAACATTTATTAAATAATATTCAACTAATGCAGGAAAAAGGACCAATATATTTTATAATGTTTTCCTTATACCCACTTCTCCTAAAGTGATTGTTCAAACAACCATGCACAGAAAAAAGTTCTTAAACATCAGAAAAATAAAATAGAGAGCTAACCAGATTTCACCATTTCTCAAGTATTCTGGGTATCTGACATTTTGCTGCAATAGAGAAATAAGAGATTGATCTGGTGGTCTCCTAAAGGCACAATCATACATCTTTCAAAGCAATGAAGGAAAAAAAACTTTCCATCCATCATTCTCATAATGACAAGAACAAAATTCTCTACATTCCGTAAATCCAAATTAATTCCTGTCTGTAAGATTTCATTTGAAACAAGAAAACTTTATGGAGTAATTTTCTCAAGGCTCTTTCGACTAGATAGGCTTTTTAACACATTTAACGAGGCCGCCATTTGGCACAACTGAGTCAAATACATTAAAATGGCCTTTCTCCCTCTTTTTTAATTACCAAGAAATAGTTAGAACACATTAACTCCAGGAAATCTTAGGAGACTTTCATTTTAAGGATATTTATATATGTATTTTATTGAGTACTGAGAGAATCATTAAGTATATAATGAAGGATTCCCTATGGAGATCAAAGCTAATATTAGTGGATCAAATTAGTGTCAAAGTATCCTCCCTTTCCCAAAATTCGATGTATATCAGGAAGTCCACAAAAAGCATATATGCTTATCTTCATTTTCAAATTTTAAAAACCAGCTATCATGATTAAGCAGAGGTTCTATGTATTGATTTAAAGTAAATTAGTATGGCTATTACAGTTCTAAAAGAGAAACCAGAATTTGACTCTTGGACCATTCATTCATGTAAATTCTTAGACAATGGATAGTTGCTTTAGTTAAGAATGATTGATGGCATAGCATGGAGGACATTAGGAGAAGGAAGGGAAAAATGAAGGGGGGGAAATCGGAGGGGGAGACGAACCATGAGAGACTATGGACTCTGAGAAACAAACTGAGGGTTTTAGAGGGGAGGGGGTGGGGGGATGGGTTAGCCTGGTGATGGGTATTAAAGAGGGCACGTACTGCGTGGAGCACTGGGTGTTATGCACAAACAATGAATCATGGAACACTACATCAAAAACTAATGATGTAATGTATCGTAATTAACATAACATGATAAAATAAAAAAAACTAATGATGTATGGTGACTAACATAACATAATAAAATTAAATTAAATTAAATTAAAAAAACAAATAAACATGAAATTTGACAAATAGAAAAAAAAAGAATGATTGATGGGCTTTTTGAAATCAATTTGGTAAATACATGCCTCGATTATCTGTAGTTTGTCTGCCAGATGGTGTCTGGGTGTCTCCCCATCCTTACCCTCCCTTCTACCCCAACTCTTACCCCTCATGCCTTACTAGTTTCTTTCCCAAGGAATGGAGTGACAATGATGATGTCACACATTTCTCAATATTAAAAGGAGTCGAAATTTTAATATAGTTTGTTTTGGGATTGTGTGAAAAAGTCCACACATCAAAATGGCTGCTTTTACAAGGCAACTATAGAATGCCATTTATCCTGTTTATTCTTCTCCTGTCTAACTCCTACCATTTTATCAACTTTTGTTTCACCTGAATGGCTTCCTGTCAAAGTAACTTATGGTGCTTGGTTTGGTAATTTGGGTTCCTAATTGTTGAGCATCTTCTATCTCAGTACACGAATAAAAGCACATACATTTTCTTAATATACTTCCATATATAAACTCATATTGTGAATGTTGTTTATGATTTTCATCTTAGCCAAAAAACAATCCCTGCTTCAATTAAACTAAAAGTTATAAGTAAGTTTCTTGGGGGAAAATATAAGAAAATGTCTTAAAGTGCTAAGAGGAAATTGAATGGCAAGATACATCTATGATTCTATTCACTGATATGTTTAAATTCATGTTCAACAACCCAATATATTTTCGAACAATTCAAGACTAAGACAAAATTTTTAATATTTTTTCTAATAATTCAAGATTTACTAATAATTCAAGACTAACACAAAATTTTTAGTATTGTTTTTCCAGGTCAGTCAGTTTCATTATGCAAATGCATCAGGATGCTGGGCTGTAGATGCCATGCATGCACACAAAAACACACCAGTCCTGATCACAAAGAATGAAATGAAAGCAGGGAAAGATGGTTTTATAATTAGGAACTTGAATTAGATGCCAGTGCAGGATGTAGTTAGCGTGTTGAATTTAAAATATCTGTAGAATCTGACTTTAAAAAAAAAAGTTTTACCATAGAAAGGCCAAATAGCGTCACTATGTCCAAGCAATGTTTAAATCAAGAAGAAAGTAGTAAACCTCATACAATAGAAGTAGCAGTTTTTTCAGAGCCATTTCATGTCTTCTGTTACAATGCTTACAAATGGAAATGAAGCACATTATGGTTCAGAAGAAATGAGACAACAAGACAACCCCTTCTAGACACATTCCATCTCTTGAAACCTTTATGCTCTGTTGTTTTTATGAGAAGGATTACTCTGTTCTGAATATCTCTATCCAGAAATGTCCCCCAAGAAGATACCCTAGGCTTTAAAAGAATAGTGGAACAACCAGAATCCAAAAATAGTTGGGCAAGGGGCAGGAGGCTTCAGGGAGTGGAAGAGACTTCTTGGCACATTCCTTTGATGAGATGTGAACACTGATGATGGATTGCATTTACTATTTTCTCTCATGATTTAGTTTTATAATTATGTAATAAAAATGGCATTTTATGAGAAAAGCAATGCTGTAATATTGATTAAGCATAGTTATGAAAGAGAGGGAAGCCCCCCAAACATTTTAATAGTAATTATTCAGTTTTTTTCCTTTCATTCTCTGCAATCTCTCTTCTATGGCCTCCATCTACACCAAAATTTTCTCATTTTATACTGGCCCAAACTCTTAATTTTATTTCTCCTGAATAAATGGTTTCCCTGTCTCCACATCCTCGGGTCCTTTAAATTTTTAAGAGAAGATATATTAAAAGTCCAACTGTAGGTCAACTTCTACTTTTCAACCTTCCACTTTGGTTATTTCTTAGTCCTCCTCTTTCTTGACCTCATAGCAGTGTTCAATAAAGTTGAACACTTCCTTTCTTCTTGAATATATTTTTTACTTGGCTTTGGCACATCACTCTCTCTGAGCTCTCCCCTTACATCACTGGCTGCTCCTTCTCAGTTACCTTTGGTGACTCCTCCACATCTACTTGACCTCTTTAAACACTGTCCTGGGGGCGCCTGGGTGGCTCAGTCATTAAGCGTCTGCCTTCGGCTCAGGTCATGATCTCAGGGTCCTGGGATTGAGCCCCGTGTTGGGCTCCCTGCTCCGTGGGAAGTCTGCTTCTCCCTCTCCCACTCCCTCTGCTTGTGTTCCCTCTTTCACTGTGTCTCTCTCTGTCAAATACATAAATAAAATCTTTAACAAAAATAAAATAAATAAACACTGTCCTGTCTATCTACAATTTCATGTGGTCCATGGTTTCATCATGGCTTTAAATAGCTATATGCCACTGATGCTCAAAGCTATAGTTTATTCTAGACCTCTCACCTGAAATTCTTTCTGCCCATTCAAAATCTCTACAAGGATGTTTAATACAAATTTAAAGTCAATGTGTTCAAAACAGAACTTCTGATTTTCCTCTTGACTCTAATTTTCCTGCAGCAGGCTCATCTCTACCAATAACAATTGATCTATCCAGTTGGATGTTTGGGCCAAAAACCTTGTACTTTTTTTTTTATTATTCCTTTCTTTCCTCATAATGTACCAGTAATCTTTTAGGAAATCTTGTTGGCTCCACCTTAAATATATATCCATAATCCTACCAATTCTCAGCATCTCTTTCTGTTCCAGTTTTCTCATCCATATCCACAGGCTATAACATTGGTTAAGGTACTATCATCTCTCACCTGAATTATTGCGATAATTTCCTTAATTGGTTTTCTTTTTCCTTTTCTGTTTCCCTATAGTTATTCTCAACACACAGCCAGTGATCCTTTTAAAACTTAAGTCAAATCATGTCTTTCCTCTGCTCAAAACTCTCCAATGGTTTCCTGTCTTTCTCAGAGTAAAAGCCTTTAAACCTTAAGTGATCTGGTTCCCCAATAGTCTGTGACCTCACTTCTGTCATTCTTCTCATTGGTTGTGCTCCAGCCATACTGACTTTCTTGCTTTTCCTTGAATACCTGATTACCACTCTGCCACCTCAGAGCCTTTGCATGAGCTGTTCCCTCTGCCTCAGATCATCTTTCTCCCAATCCTTATTTTATTCAGTTATCTGCTCACCTTATCAAAGAGACCTTTCCCGATCACACTAATATAAAAATAGCAACACCTCATTTTCTATCTCATTAATCACAGTTAATTTTCCTCTAAGGCCCTTTACAACAATCTAATGCACTATATTTTGTGTTAGAAGGGAATCCCTGAACTACCTTACTGGACATAGAGAAAATCTCCTGGAATAATTAACAAAGAGGAGGCAAAATATTGCCAGGAATAAAAACTAGGCAGAGGCACTGGGGGAAGACTGTGTTTAAAGGAAAAGAACTTTCTCTCTGTGGGCAGAACCTAGTGCTGCCAGACAACCAGCTCTCACGGTTCCCAAACTGCCTTAATGACTCTGAAAGGGGTTAGTAGAAAGGTGGGGAGAGATTTATAGGCTTATATGTTTTTGCATATGCAATGTCTGAGGTATAGAGAAACTTCAATCATTGTTAGCATCAGTTTCTTCCAGTCTTTACCATGTTGAATTAAAACAATGCTCAAACTGCAGGGTTTTCCACAACAGAGCAGGTATTCCAATGGTCTAGGGTAATTCCCTGAATGGGATGGCTCTTCGCAAGGCCACATTCTTTTCTTATCCCCTCATCTGAGGTAATGGTTTTGATGGAGAGTGGTGAGTTGTAAATGCCATAAGACATCAGAAGTCTGGGAGCTGGTGCTGGGCCCACCATGGCTTACCTCCAAATCCCTGGCTTCCCTAAAGCTGAATGCCTGGTTCTAGGCTTATAAAAGCAACACTCTGGCAGACACTACTTTGAAAATTTGCACCCAAACTACAATTTCAGGGATTTGAGAAACCACAAAAATAGCTTTTTCTTTCCATTTCCAAAAGTAGAGAAATGGAGGGTATTTTTAAGGGTAAAAAGATTTTCTGATTAAATGGCTTCTTAACTAAGCCCTCCTAACTGTCACTGAGGCTAGTATTAACTGTCACAATCCCCAGACAGCATCATAAAGCAGGGGAAGTATGCTCTGTACATCTTCCCCCCATCCCCACCCCGCCCTGAAACTCTCTCTCCAACTCTGCCTTCCCATCCGTGACCAAGAGGCAGTGATTTTGTGCTCTATTCACTTGTCATCCCCTTCCCTCATCAAAAGCTGCTCTCAGAAAGCAATCTGATATTGGTTATTTTGTTTCCTCTCTGTTTGTTTTTCTCTCCAGTAATGTGAAAGTCACCATGAGCCATCAGGAGGATGGAAGTAGAAAATGGAAGCAAACTTAGGTCATATGCTAAGACAGCAAGATTCACTTGCCAAAACCTTGTCAATGAAACAAAACCAGGACAGGGGCTGCACTGGAGTCAGGGCAAGAGGCATTCATTTGGGGAAGGGGCATACACAAAAATGACTCACAGGCAAATCCAAGATAAAAGTGAGTAAAAAATTGAAGAGATTATGTTTTGGGCAAAGCATAGGAAATAGGAGATGTATACAGTTGGTTAAGATGAATCCCTGACTTGTATGTGTGTGTGTGTGTGGGGGGGGGTTCCTCTTTGGAAAACTAAAGACTACTGGGTATTAGGTGCATTTCTACTGTTCTTATAGAAAGCATTAACATTTACCAAGCACTTTATTTGTGATAGGCACTGTGCTATGGGCTTTACTTGCATTATTTTATTGAATTCTTGTGACTATGATATGGTGTAAACACCATGTTTATTCTCATCACTTGCTTAAGCTTATAGAGTAATATGAGTAGAACACAGGCTTTGAATCCAACTCTAGCTGATTCTAGAAATAATGCCCACTCTACACAGCTGTATGGCCTCCACTGGGTTGAGTGCTGGATTAACATACAGCCTGTATTTGACATACAGCAACACTCCCCAGTATGTAAGTAGAGTGCTACCTCTTCCAAAGCCTCCCTCATGTAATACCATTCCCCTGAGGCTTTCAGTGATTCTTATGGTTCTCTGGGTTTTGTGATGATAATGTATCTGTTTTGATATCTTAGAATTTAATAAGCTACCTCAGCCTGCAAGGATCTGGTCTCTAAAATATTACCTCTGGAATAAGTCTAATATTCCTTTTAATCCAATCCAGATGTGCCTAATGAAGTCAGCCTTAAATCGGTAACATAAAAAGAAAATTATTACAAAGGCATGAATAGTGACATTATAAATTTTATCATTTCCTAGTAACACACAAGGTTAACCAAATACTCCACTAGGATTCCTAAATCCCCCATAATTGTGGTCCAGGGGACACACTGCCCAAAGTCTCTGAAGGGATTTCTCCTAATAATTGGAGTACAATGCCTAACTCCATTTCTAATTCCCTAAATGCTATTCTGGAATACATCAATATTGAACGAATGTTTGCTTTGGGTCTTTTCAGCCCAGAGACTCATGCACTATCACACCATTTATTGGCATTCATTCACTCAACATGGAATCACTAAACACCTACTCTGGGCCATGCCTTAGGACTGAACAGTGAACAGGATAGGCACTGTCCCTTGAGAAGCTTATGGTACAAAGTGGTAGCTGAGCCACACTGTAATGTAGAGGGTACTAACCATGAAAGCGTCCCATTCTATCTCCTAACAAGCTGTACTTTCCAGCCATACTTTTAATCTTAATAAGAAATGCTATGGGGTCCTTCACTCAGGTTGAGATTGCTCTGGGGTCTCACTTAGGTGAAGACTCTTCTTGATAGTCTTGAGTTTCCCGACCATAATTCGATATGGAATAAATTTATTCCTGTTTCTGTATATTCCTGCTGTGTATACAGTTTTGTCTTCCTGGAAAACTTTTCTTTTCCACTTTGTTTATCTAATCCTTGCCTTCCTTCAAAGCCTAGCTCAGTTTCCCTTCTTCTCTGAAACACTCCCTGACGCAGGGAATTCTTCACCTAAACTCTCAGGACATTCATTATTTGTGCCACTTATTGTCATGACTCCTTAGATTATTTATCTTTTCTTATATCTACCCTCTAGGAATTTGGTTTTTTTACCTTTTCATCTTTGTGTTCTGATGTTTAGAAAAGTGCCTAACATATCATAATTACCCAGAAAATGTTTATTGATGATAAAAACACATATTTCTCTATGAACTTGATTATTGAGCTCTAAACTTATTCAAAGAAAATACTTTGTGATAATTAGCTTTTGGCCAGGGAAATTCACTTTTAGACTGAAGATCTGCGTATCTCCTTTTAAGTATCTCTTCACGCCATGAGTCAAGAGGTCATCTTTCTCATCACTCTTCCCAAGTGTGGTGGTATATTACAGAGAGGAAGCAGGGAGAAAGAAAGAAGAAAGACAGAAGGCTTATGGTTTGCAATATGGCTACAGTAGCTGATACTCTGTAGGAGTAGCTGGTTATTTATACCAAGGATTGTATAGGCACTATAAATGATCGTGAATAAAGAATTGAGTGAAAATCCCAGATAGGTCACTAGGAATTAGGAGAACAAGACAAAACAATGAGTTAAAATACTCATCATCAGAAAATGTTAATGGGGCACCTGGGTGGCTCAGTTGGTTAAGCATCTGCCTTCAGCTCAGGTCATGATCTTAAAGTCCCAGGATTGAGCCCCATGTCGGGCTCCTTGCTCATCAGGGAGTCTGCTTCTCTTCCTGCCCCTCACCCCGCTTGTGTTCTTTCTCTCTTTCTCTCTCTCTCTCTCAAATAAATAAATAAAATATTTTTTAAAAAAAGAAAAGAAAATGTTAAGAACATAATAGAGGACAGGATGATTCATTTGATCAAAGATCAGGGAATTTACAAGTATCCAGACCATAATCTAGGCAGTAAGGGAATCTGAAACCAAATCAAGCAAAGAACCTGAACAGCAAAGGTCAGGAATTCAGAGCAATAATTTTACTTAACCTTTACTTAATTTTTGATTAACCGACTGAGACACCCAGGCACCCTGGCAAAATGAACTTAAATACTATATTTTAATCAACCCAATATATTCAACCTGTCATTTCTCTGTGTATTCTATATAAAAACTATTAATGAGTTATTTTTCTTTTTTTTCCATATTAATTCTTCCAAATACGGCATGTATTTTATACTAAGAACATCTCAGTTCAAGTTCTCAACAACCAGATGTGGCTGGCTACCATATTGGACAGTGCAGGTTTAGCCTACTGGTGAGAGTCATTTCCTGCTACTGTTAGTTTTTGGGTTGCTTCACCATCACTCCTTGTTTTGTTTTTTAGCTACAACATTACTTGCATAACTAATTATCTGAATTAAAACCTCTTAAAGAAGTTTCTGGGTTTTTTTAGAGCCTGTCTAAAACAGATTTATTAACAATACTAAAGAAGGAATACCAGAGGGTCAGCCATAGAGGGGAGAAAAGGCGAGTCAAAAAAAAAAATACTAAAATTTGTATAGAGGGGCACCTGGGTGGCTCAGTCAGTTAAGCGTCTGCTTTTGGCTCAGTTCATGATCCTAGGGTCCTGGAATTGAACGCCGCATTGGGCTCCTTGTTCAGTGGGAAGTCTGCTTCTCCCTCTGCCTGCTGCTCCCACTGCTGTGCTCTTTCTCTGCCAAATAAACAAATAAAATATTTATAAAAATAAATAAATAAATAATAAAATGTGTATAGAACTGCAAAAGATTTTGAATAACTAAAGCAATCTCGAGCTGGAAGAACAAAACAAGATGAATTATACTTCCTATTTCAAATTATATTACAAAGCTATAGAATCAAAATAGTATGGTACTGGTATAAAAACAGTCCCATAGAACAGTGGAATAGACAGCCCAGAAATAAACCCACACATATATAGTCAACTAATATTTGACAAGCGAGCCAAAAAAACTCAATGTGGAAAGGAAATCCTATTTGCCACAACATGGATGAACATAGAGGACATTGTGCTCAGTGAAATAACCCAGACAAAGAAAAAAAAGATTGTTTGATCTCACTTACATGTGGAATCTTAAAAAAAAAAGTAAAACTCATAGTAACAGAATAGTATGGTGGTTACCATGGGCTGGGGCAGTGGTGGGGGGTAGGGAAATAGGGAGGTTGATCAAAAGGTACAAAGTTTCACTTATAAGGTGAATAAGTTCTGGAGATCTAATGTACAGCAAGGTGATAACAGATAATAATAATGTATTATATACTTAAATTTGCTAAGAAAGTAGATCTCAAGCATTCTCACCACAAAAATAAAGGGAGCTATGTGAAGTGATAGATGTGTTCATTAGCTTGATTGTGATAATCTTTTCACAATGTATGTGTGTAACAAAATACTTTTCACAATGTATCATTTGGTGATCATACCTCAATAGAACTGGGAGTGGGTGAAGGATCACAGAAGCAAACTAGTTATAATGACCAAAGCACTGTCCAAAGAGAGCAATTTTTGGCAGTCAGACTCAGAATTATGACTAACAACATTACCCGTCACGTTAGGAAAGGTGTCTCAAATTCTTTCAGCAGACACACTTTATCATTCAACTCCTCCTCCTTTTCTTCCCCTGCTCCATTATTGTAATTCCCATGCACACTAAGCAATCCTCTTTACAACGTGGCTTCCTGTGTAGGTCTGCCTATTAGATAGAAAGCACTAGCTATAAAGATTAAAAAATCTGGTCTTCCTCTTTGTGACCTCACTGGGCACTTGCATTAGCTGTCCTCACCATGCAGCATCTTGCTTCCAGTCAGAAACTTGACCTGGCAGGTCTTAACTCTTTGTGCTTGAGCCTCTGCCACCTCTTCTTCTCCTATTCAGCTTTTACGGCCATAGAGAGTTGGAAGGAACTGTGGTGTCTAGTGGTCCAAATCCATATTTTTTTAGAGATTGAATTAGTGAGATCCATGGGATTTAAAACATTGCCCTAAATCAAGCAGCAAGCTAGTAGCAGAACAGATATGACCCGTGTTTTCTGTTTCTTAGAACAGTGTTCTTCTATACTATGTCACATATTAGATTATTACTTTAGGTCCTAGATAAAAATCTCAGTTGTATTCGTCTAGCATTTAGATTTCCCAGTGCAAAAACTCATGTATTCCTTGCCCTACCAACAAATGACAGTTTATTTGCAGTTTAATACATGGTATGAATTTGGGAAATAAGGTTAGGATCTGAGATGTTGCATTTAATATTATGAACACTCGAGCACAGTGTGCAAAGTTGGTAAAAGTCTATTATTCTCGTTCTCCAAGCAAGTGTGATTTAACCATCTTTTGCTGGATGATGCAAAAAAAGGTAATAAAAAAATGAAATAGAATCCATCTCAAATAATAAACTATTTTGTTTAGGTTTAAAAATAACATATATGAAGATTCAAACCACCAAAATGTAGTAAGATTCATTCATTCATCTATTCACTGGGTGTCTCTACTAGTCAAAGGTCTAGGCAATGAGGAAACAGCCAATGAACAAAATTGTTCAAGTTTCTGCCCTTATAGAAAGTAGATCCTGGTGTAGAAGTCACCTAAGAAACAACTGTCAGATGAAAAGCTATTACAGAAAGTGGTAAATATGGAGAAGAAAACTGCAGGTTGCCATGATCAAGAACATTTGGGGCACTTACCTTGGATAGGACAGCTAGGAAAGGCCTCTTTAAGATGATGATCCTTACACTGAGTCCTAAATTAAAAGACTTTGCCACTCTTTGGGAAGAGAGAAAAGCATTCTAGGCAGAGGGGAAAGGTATAAAGCTACTAAGGTAGTAAGTTTTGGAATTTTAACAGTACATGATAAACTGGAAAAATTTGGAATATAGGCAATTTCATTTCATAGTAAGGTAAAATCAGCCTTAATTCAGATTTGATTTATCATCAAATGGGGAGAGTGGGCTCAGTTACATGTATGGATACAAGGAACTGAGTCCATTTATAGCTCTGGTACACACGTGGCTCCTGGAGTCTTCCCATAGAGTGCCTGAAGACTGTGACAGAAAACAAATAGATTAAAATAAAATGCCCTGGGTAAGGGCTCCCAAAATAAAGGGAGTATTCCCTCTTAATAGATAATAGAGCATGGGAACATGCCCATTGGGTGCCAAAATATTCACTGTTATGTGTATGTTTGTGAATGACTGTGCAAGTGCCCTGAGTATTGATTTTGTAGCTACAAATAAATTTCAGCAAGTAGGCAAATTCACAGGTACAGAATCCATGAATGGTGAGGGTCAACTGTATGTATATTAAGTATGTTTCAGACTCTGTGCCAATCACTTTGTGTATTGCTCTATCTTATTCTCATAGAAATTCTATGTAATAGTGCACAAATTGAGATTAAATTCCCAAAGTCACACAATTTGTAAGCAATGGAGCTAAGACTCCTACCTTGGGGTCCATGTTCTTAGCCATTACACCGAATTTTCCTCATAAATATGAAGCTTCCCATGTGTTTCTTGCCTGGGTGGAAGTCAGTGAATGAAGGCCATGGTCTATATTTCCAAATGGTAACTTCTTTAAAGGATGAGTATAACCTATTGCTGACTTATCCTGTCAGTTATATCATACTATCTTTTCACTTAACCTCCATGCCTTAAAACACTCACTTGTCATAGGAATAGTTGTTCAGCTGAATTGTTTAATAGGGAGGGTGATCAATGCTACATGAAAATCTTCTGAGTTTAAGGCATAGGCTCCAAAGTTCAAATCCATATAGTGTTTGAGGTTGTGGAATTGGATCTCCCACCATCATTGAGGCATAATATAAATTTTAACATGATAGGGAATGTGAAATTGTGTTTTCAAAATAACAGAAACACATTATTGTAAAAGGCATCACTTATTGAAATCTTATTTAATGATTGAATGAAAACACAATTGATGAGACACTAATTTCTATGTATAATGGTATTGGATAAGCAATGAGCGTTTTCAAAGCTTGCACATACTTTGTTCCTTTTCCAAATAAACACTATGGGAATCTATATATTCAATCCTTAACTACCTTCCAAAATTTCTTCCTCCTGTCTTATTGATAAGTATTCTGTTTTTAAATATATTCTGCAATGAGTATTAGTTTCATGACTGAACACCAAGCTTATTAAACTAAGCACTTGAAATACTGGTCTCTAGCAACTCACAGTTCCTGATTATTTTGTATTGTTCTGTATCAAGTATATTACATGTCAGTCCCCTCAAGTATATTACATGTCAGACCATAATAATATTCAGCAATATAAAATGAGAACAGTGACTATCCCCATCCTTCACTCCTCTTTTCATGAGGGTGTGGTGCTCATTGTTTATTGCTTAGAGGAATTTGCCAAGAACAATGGCTACTCAAGCCAGTAGCATTTATTCCAGCTGCATCTTGAATTGATTAAAAATGATTTCTCCATGCAAAGATTATTTTCACCTTGAGCCAAAGGATGACTCGGTTTAAGTGATTTAATTGGATCATCAGAGAAACAGTGATATGGAAATTGAGAATGAAAGGATGGTTGTGCTTGTTTTCTCAGTTACAACATGAATACATCACTATTCAGATTTGACTGATCCAAAATTCCAATTTCTGACTTAAATATACAGATATTACTTTTTTATTCATTGGATTTTTAATACTTGTGGAAAATATGAATACATAAACTGGTGATAAAAATTGGGCTATCTATTTGGTAAAGACCAGACTATGTACTTTGCTTTCAGCTTGTAATTGGTACACAAGTAACAAATGTTCCACTTGGGTACAATTAGTAATACTCTGGAATAGTTCAGAAAAATTATCAACAGATAAAGAAAGGTCCTAATTCTGAGGAGTTGAAGTAAGAGAAAGAGTGAGTTGGCATCTTTGAAATAGTTTGTTCATTCCAGGGAGTGGGCAAGGGCTGGAGCTGAAGTTCCAGTGAGATAAAAACATCCCAACTAAAGTGCATGAGGAATAGATATGCTTCAACCATATTTATATGCAGGAAAAGGGATACTTTAAAGATTTTCCTAACTAGTTAGAATGGTTCCTTGCCAGTGATTGGAAAGTAGATGAATTTAGGTGCCAATGCATGGATAAACTGGCAGAACACTGAGAAAAAACTCAAAAGTAGGTATACTGTCAATTGTATGTTTTCACCAGCGTAAGAAAACTAGAAATTTTCTCATGAGTACCTTCCACCAAGAACATTCTTTGCTGAAAAGTCTAGTTTAATCTGAGGGACTCCACAAGGAAGGCAGAGAGATTTTGTCCAAAGGACAGGTAATCTGGAGAAAATATGAAATTGCAATTGATTATTAAATAACAGTAGTCTAGAGTTGTAATAAGGAGGTGGGAGGTTGTTTAATGAAACATTTACAAATTTAGCTTATACCATACTCAGTGAATCTTGCATGTTTCTAAATATACATCATCACTTAATACATATGCACTAGTGTTATAGGGGTGGCTTTTTTCTCACTAATATCATGTGGCAAGAAAGCAGGTTTGATAGATTATGTATTATACACTCTAACTCTCTTCTTTGAGGCAGAGGGACAGGCCATTCTGATATCCTGGAGTGTCTTCAACCAGAGAAGAACAGAGCAGTTTTAAAAATATGTGGCACTAACACAGGCAGCAACCTCTTTGACCTCAGCCGAAGCAACTTCTTCCTAGAAACATCGCCAAAGGCAAGGGAAGCAAGGGCAAAAATGAACTATTGGGACTTCATCAAGATAAAAAGCTTTTGCAAAGCAAAGGAAACAGTCAACAAAACCAAAAGACAACCGACAGAATGGGAGAAGATATTTGCAAA